>NC_056561.1:34076387-34077741 GCF_013358625.1 Macadamia integrifolia | reverse complement strand
TTTTTGAGAATTGAATGAAGAGTTTTGGGTGAAACCAATGGCTGCTGTGAGTTGTGTCAACTCCCTCTCCTTCCTTAACCTTCTTCTCTTCTCTTATTTGTCCTCTCTTATCATCTTCTCTTTGTTTTCCTTTTTCTTCTTTGCTTGCTGTCCATACTCTGTTCTGGGCGGTGATCTTAGGTGTACAAAAAGTGTTGCTGAACCTTGAAAACCCATTGATCAGGTCTAGGATTTGGGTCAAAGGTAGCCTGTACCTGGGCGACGCACCCTCTTTGAACCTCAGGTCATCACGTCTCTTCTGTGGTGAGAAGCCAGATATTACAACTGAGCTGAAACCCCAACATCCGCCAGTTTCAGATTCCGTCAGATTCCTTTGGCCATCAGGTTGTTGATCAATTCCAGAAGGGGCTGGGCTTTGGTGCCTGAATCCAGATTTTCTGCTTGATCGAACTCCTCAGCATCTAGATCTTTTCCTTGAGGTTTGGAGTAACGGCTTGAGCTCCATTGTGAGAGAATAAGACGGGTCTTCTATTGTTTATGCATCTGGTTTCTGGTTATTACAGATAAGCCCATCCAACAAGTCATTTATCAAATACACCCCCTCTTTACTAGTTTGCAGAATTACCCTTATTTCACACTTTAAATTCTTATTGTCCCCAAGTAATTTGTCTCTTCCTAACGAACCTTATACTGTTTACATTATTTACGAGATTGCCACTTTTCACTAGAAACTTCAACTATTTACGGAATTTCCATTACTCTTTGATGTTTGATTATTGCACTTTTGGAAGGGCCCATAAGCAATCCAATTAGGGTTTCGGAACCCGTATCCTCATCACTGGTTCAAACTGTTTGGTCTGGTTTCTATTCTGAGAGATCAAAGTACGCACATAGAAGATTTTGATTAAGCTATTCAAGGAGGTTATTCTTGTTGGTTTTACTGAAATTTGTGAGTAACTATGTTCTCTATTCCTGTTTTTATCTCTTGTGATTGGGTTACATATTTAAGTCCTTAGGCCCGGTTCAGCTGAAGCCTACTCAGTTCTGGATTTTCTGTTTCGCTGAACTTTGGAAGTTATTTTACTTATGGGATGTTGTCTAACTATGCCACTGGCTATTTTGACTTATTGGCCATCATCCACTAGGATATGGCACTTGGTTAATTTGACCGGCAATGCCATATGCAAAAAAGGAAGATACTCATAGAATGTCAGTCAAATAGAGCTTTTGTACATTTTTCATTAATCCATGAACAGGATCGTTTTTCTACTTCTTCCAAGTGCAGGATAACCCCAAGGGGTTGTGGGTTTTTTTCTACCATTTGGGGCTTCCCTTCACTACTCCAGTGGGGATG
>NC_056561.1:34075881-34076226 GCF_013358625.1 Macadamia integrifolia | reverse complement strand
AGGAAGATAAGTTATTGCTTAGGGGTTATCTTTCCCTTGGTAAATAGAAAATTAAGTGATTTGTTTTAATTTAAAATAGTCTAATCAGAAGGTAAAGGTGCATTTTGCTTAGGTTAGAAGTAAATTTCTAGGATGAAAATTTTATTTACTAATAAATTCTTATTCTATTTATTTGCTTTGTCCATCTATTAGTTATAGTAATGGTATCACACAACAAAAATATGGTGGATAGGGATCATGTAATCTAGTCTTCACTTCTGGAGTCTCTGATTTCTCAATGTTATGCAGAAGATGCATGTTGATGTTCATTCTAATTAACTGCTGGTCTGGTCAATCCTGACCAAG
>NC_056561.1:34074318-34075856 GCF_013358625.1 Macadamia integrifolia | reverse complement strand
AAAAAAAAAAAAATCAAGTGGAGCTTATTGTGTTATGGTATAATATTTTTTACTGGTTTTCTTCTCTGTTCAATATCTTGTATAATGTTTCAATAATCTCAACTGCACACTAGATATTCGTGTTTACAATGATGTTCATATTTCATAGTTGTCTCTGAGGTGTGATCCCTGATTTTTCTTGGTAAGTGATACATTAACATGAAACATTAAACAAATATACAAATATACCACTTATCAATACTGTGGTAGGATATTGCCTCTTTTATGTACTCTATTTTTGCCCTTCTTCAAAACAAATATACCACTTATCAAAAAAAAAAAGAAAAATGAAACATTTATGTGCTGTTTCTGTGCTTAACCTCTGACCCCCTCGTATTTTTTATCCTGTTGTATTGTTTTGCAGAATGGGATGACAAGGAAGAGGGAAATGATGTCACACAGCAGTGGGAAGACGACTGGGATGACGATGATGTCAATGACGACTTCTCACTGCAGCTGAGGAGGGAGCTGGAGAACAACACTAAGAACTAAGTGTATCAGTTGTCATTTCCTTACATCATTTCTGCATTTCATGTTTCTTATTAATGAATACGAGATAGATATCAGGATATGATAGAAAACTTACATTCAGTTTTTAGAAGCTCAAACTTTGATCTCTTTTTGTGCTCCTTAATCTACTAAAGAGGAATGTTGGAGAGTTTCTGTTAAAAGAGTCTGTCATTCTCTGCATATGGTTGTTTGAAATGAGTGAAATGAGTGAAATGAGATAAGCTCAATATATGATTGATTGCTCAGGATCTTTCATGGATCTTAACGTCCATTGACACTGGGTTGCCTTTTTTTTTTTAACTGGGAAAAACAAATATTATAGTGCATGTGCGAGGTTTGGAGTGAGAAATTCGCACTTTACCCCGAGAATGTCAAGAGGCTGTTTCAACTGCTTCACTATCAGGTCGCAACATTTTTATCCTACAGTTGGACCAAGGAGTATGTTTTTCTTTTGCTATCGTTATTCTGCTGTATATAATTTTCACAATAAATTCCATTTCCATAATGGTTGTGGGTTGCTGCTACTTACACTCAGAATAGTGGGGGATGCATACCTTTCACATTAAAGACCTATATATAGGGTGTCATCTTGCAAGCAGGTGTGTGAAGGTTTGTAATTTTTTTGTCAGAATACACGTAGTCTATTTTGGGTAAACCACGTAAATTTATTATGTTATTTGTGTGATTTCTTTTCGTTTTTCTTTTGCTATCATTAAGGCTATGTTGTTAATTCCTAATATTAAAGTTTTATTAGCCATGCCCAAAAGGTCAAGCTTAAGGTTATGTTTGGTAGACAGGAAAAGAAAGGAAAATTTTCAAAAAAAAAATTAAATTTGAGGATGTCTTTTGTACTATTTTCTTTTCTTGACTGTCAAAAATAGCATAGGTTGTGTTTGGCAGTCATCCAAAAAAATGTTTCTAGTATTTTTTTCGTTTTATAGGAACAAGAAAATAGAATCTTCCGTTTGATGTCCAAGGTTTTTTTTTTT
>NC_056561.1:34070840-34074298 GCF_013358625.1 Macadamia integrifolia | reverse complement strand
TTTTTTTTTTTTTTTTAATTTGAAGAGAAATGGGAAATGTTGAAAAACATGGTTAACCATGTTTCAACATTTGAGAAACGTTCCATTCGGAATAAGTCATGTCCCTCAAAATTTTTCCAAGGCCAAAACCTTCTGTTTCCTTGAAACTCTTTGAGTGATGAAGAACACCCGATCGCTGTTCTCCCTAAACATTGTTGATCATTGGTCGCCCTCATCCTTGTCTCAATGAAATAGGACTGAGAAACTCTTTATGTGAAGAAAAAATCTCGATGGATTCCCTCTCTCTCCTTAATCCCTGTCCTATTTCTGAAATAGGTTTACCAAACACCATTTTTAGGCAAAAAATAATAATAATAATAATAATATAGAAGCAAAAAATTCTGATTCTAACACAAAACATCATTTTTTAAAGAGAAACATTGTCAAATGCAGCCTTATATATTATGCTTTTTCACTTGTATCAGTTGTATGGTAAACTATGGCATAGTGGTCCCAACCCATCCCACGGCTTCATAACAAGTACCCTATAACGAGCCCCATAGCTTATAGGCTAAGTTCCAATTAAAATGGCAAAAGATTTTATGCATGACCGTGTTTGCGAGGAAATGAATAATGTGATGCCATTTTTGCCCCCTCTCTGGAGGGAGGATCAAAACATCAATTGTGTACATACTTGATCATGCCAAAAAAAAAAAAAATGAACCCTTTACAATTTATAGTTTGAATTATTGTAGGTTTGCTTTACCTCATAACCATTTACTGTGGAAGTTTTCAGTGTCAGAATAATTCCTTACCCTTCTCTTTAGGATAAGGGTAAAGATTTCTTACAGCCAATCAAAGGTTAAGGGCAAGGCTATGACTTGACAGAACCATTACCAATTTAAAGTGGAAATTAACTAATTAAGTATGTGACTCCAATTGTTGGAGAAAAGTGTCACATCAAATTTGTAGGGTTACAAATTCGACAAACTACACTCCTTAATGGCACGGATTTTAAAAAATTGAAACCCCACTTAAGTGAAAACTTCTGTTAATCAGCAAACCATTAACAAAATTGTTACATGGATGCATCTATTATATCATATGGAATAGTGATGTGGTGATTCTGATCATTAGATAAGTAGAGAATCATCTAGATTCGTCATATATCATATTTTAATCTCAAATTCAATCATTCATAAATGAAAAAGCGGCATTACTAATGAAGCGGCATCACCCTCTCTTGCATGTGAGTGTGTCAATTGGTTTGGTTGAGTTCAAGATACAGTATGTAAAAATCGAAACCAAATAAGAGCCTCTTTTACAAATCAGAATCAAATCGACATAGTTCGATCTGACTTTTATTCGGTTAATTTTTCGGTTTTGATCCAATTTGTATTTAGTGTACCCCATTTTAGAAGTTTGGGAAAACTTTCAACATCTTCACTAAAAATAAAAACTTATTATTATTAGGGCCATAATATACCAATTTTTTCCGAACATTTTACAGGAGTAGAATCTATCATCCACATTGATTAAAACATTAAAAGGTATAGAATTTATTCGGTTTGGTTTGATTCGATTTAGACCGATAATTTCAATATTGAAATCAAAACTAAACTGAACCAAACCAAGAAAAGATTCTATATTTTAAAAACCAAAATCAAATAAATTTGTTTTGGTTAGATTTAACCGTCTCTTTTGGTTTTTGGTTTTGTTTCTTCATTGACACCTTTATGTATGCTTATACATTCGCTCCATAATCTCATGCATCCTTGTGGAAGTCTTGAACTTTTCAATGCATTGTTTTTCCGATTGATTAATTCCAACTGTGTTGAAACTTGACATATGACAGAGGACCTTGGGTTTAACTTATCAGTAAAATTTCAGCTCCATCTAGACTGCTAGGAGGATGGATTAGGTGCCCACCCACAATTTTTTCTTGTAGGTTTCCAACCATAATACTGCTCCCATACTTATTTTATTTCTTTGAAGAAAAACTTATCAGACCCACTTGTTCTTAGTGTTACCATTCTTCATGTAGTCATGTAGATTTATTTAAAATCATGCACCGGATACAGTGTCCATAATTTTGGCCCTCAAAAAAATATTTGTTTGATGATCTTCCTTTCAACAAAAAGAAAATAGAGATTTTCTCTGCCAGGTACATCTTTATGCGTGTTTTTCCAAACATGGCCTCTAGTTAACTTTCATCTTATATAACATTTTCCCTCTCACACAGAAAGTTCAAATTTGAGAGGCGGGGGATTTACAAAAAGCCCAATAAAGCATCAAACTGGGCCAGCATGGCCTCAATGAACTTCAGCAGGCCAACCGGATACCCAAGCTGAGGAGGAGACCAAATCGGTCAGAACTAGAAAGAGAACCACAATCCCTAACTCTAACATCTCAACACAACATTTCTTAGCCTTCAACATGAAGGAGCACCATTAGTGTAGAAACAACCATGATGGAGGAACATGGGCCTTACCTAGGGCCTCAACCAAACAGTCAGCTAGCCTAGCGGGAGGAGCCTCCAAGGAGAAAAGGCCCCGGCCTTTCTGAAGATAACAACGAAGTGATTATCAACCAAGAATGGCACAGCGAGCTGCTGTCGAAGAGGCAAACCAACTAACTAAAAGGCAAGTTCCTAACGACTGACAGGCCTCCTAGAGTCCCAAAGCGGGCAAACAATAAAGGTCAAGGCCGAATCTACGAGTAGACAAATAGACCAAACAAGCCTCACATCCAGAAGAAAAGACGACCAATGGGACAGCAGGCTTGACGAGATTGGCTTCTAAAAAGGCTGCAGGCATGACAAGCAGCTGACCGAGAGACAGAACCGCAAGAGCAGATGAGCCAACGAACAAACCAAACAAGCCTGAAGACCAACCAAAAGATTGGACAGCAGGCCAGGCGGGAGAGGCCTTCCAAAGGGCTGCAATCCCGGCGGTTAAACCACTGAGAAGCAGCTAGTCCAGAAGGGCCAGCACCAAATCATCAACAGGCCCAACAGGGCAGGCAGCTGGCGGGAAGAGAAGCCAAGTGGTTCCAGCAGCCTCGACACCGATCGAGATAACGGACCTTGAACCCTGCTCCGATGACTGACGCTAGCAAGCGCTGGAGAAGAAAGGAAAAGGGAGTGGAGGAGAGAGAAGGGGAGAGAAGAAGAAGAGGAAGAAGGCAGGGGGGAAGGGGAAGAAGAGTGGTGGAGGAGGGAGGGAGGGAGGGAGGGAGAAGAGGAGAAGACGAGAAGAGAAGAGAGTGGGGGAGAAGACGAAGGGAGAGGGAGAGGGGAGGAGGAGGAAGAAGGGAGCAGAAGGAAGAGGGCGTGAGAAGAAGAGAAAGTAAGGAGAAGGGAGGGAAGATGCAGAGAAGAGCGGAGGACGAGGGAGGGAGGGAGGGATTCGGAAGAGAAGAGGAGAGAGAGGGGCAGAAGGTGAAGGGAGAGGGAGAGAAGAGGAGGAGGGGGGGGGGGG
>NC_056561.1:34062832-34070820 GCF_013358625.1 Macadamia integrifolia | reverse complement strand
GCAGCCTAGCCTCTCTCATTTCAATTGCTTCACGTACTTCCGAGAATCGACAATGGTGCGACAGATCGGACAAATCGGTTACTTCAACAACCATGAATCTACACATTGAGCATGAAACTGTGCTTAAAAATAGGATTTCTCACTTAGATTGAAACGTTCCAAGGAACAGCAGAATCAAAATCACTGCTTCTGCTTCCCTTCTCCCCTGTTTTGAATTCAAAGCTTGGAAGCTGCTCTAGATCATCAATGGGCATTCTACTGCCTCCATTGCTGCCCTTCTATATGCTTGCGAAACTGAACCCTCTCCGAAAAGCTCTCCCAATTACACAAACATGAACTAAGATCTATACACAGAGATGACAATTGCCATCGATAAAAATCTTTATTACAAAACCCAGGCACTTAGCCAGCCAAGATTAGATAGAAGAAATGATCAGAGATGTGACAGCCTCCATACACCTTTATCATATCGCTGTGGTATCAGTATTTGGAAGAAAGGAGTGACTGTCTTGGTAGGAGACCCAAATTTGAGTCTAGCTCTTTAGGCCTCGTTTGGTAATCATCCTCGGGAACAGTTCTGTTCCACAGAACAGAAGAACAACTTTGATTTGCGTTTGGTAAAATCCAGTTCGTTCTTATGTTTCTGCAGTACGAACCGGTACAAATATGCTTGTTTCACATTGTACGATAAGAATTTGAGACGAAAAAAATTGGAGGGAAAAATCCCCCCTTCCCGATCAAATACCCTCACCCTCCAAGGCCCCCACAGATCCCTTCTCTCTATCTTCTCGAGAGCTCTCTGCAATCTCTCATCGCTGAAGAAAATCAAAGGAAGAAGAGAACTCCAGTAGGTACGTTGCAGCCATCTCGACCCCTTCTCTCTCTCTCTCTCTCTCTCTCTCTCTCTCTCTCTTAGCAAGCCGCAAGTGCAGCGTGATCTTCCTGCTCACGTTGGAGCTTCGAAGCTTTGCAACAAACTTGCTTCGAAGCTCGAACATCCCCTCTTGCTCACTCAAAAAAGACTTACAAAGGTACTCTCCAAAAAAAAAAGGCCTACATTTTTTATTTATTTAATACTCTTCTGGGTTTACTAATCTGGGGCTCAATTCCTCAATCCCCTGTCACCAATTCCAATGATGTTAGGGTTAAATTCGATGTGTCTTTGTTAGATGAGATTTTCTTACCCAACAAAAAAAGTTGGATGAGTTTTTTTTACCTGAATAATTTTTAGGGTTCAATATACTCTGGGTTGAACGGCAAAATTTAGGGGTTTTGTTGTTAATCGTGAATGTTTAACTGCTTCATCAGTAAAGCTCATTACTTCAGGCATATAATGGGTTACTGTTGGTCACATGGTATAATGCATCATCCTTCATGCACTTCCAACAATTGAAGAAAAAGCATGAGAAGTCCCTTGAGTAAGGAACTGAAACAGGACCATTGTCTCCACTGTGCTGCTTCAGCTTTGAAATTTGGTTTCTTTCCCTTCATTTCAACTGGGTTTTTGTTGAATTGATCTTTTTCTTGTTCTAGTTCTAGTCATCCCTCCCTCCCTCTCTCTGTGTGTTTACATGCATTCTCCCTTCTGACTGGAATTCCTTCGAGAGAAATAATTTGGGACCAAAGAGAGACCTGTGTTAAAAGTGCTTTATGGAATTAATGAAAGTTAAGAATGGGAGTGAGTGTGTATTGTATAGACGATGGAACATACTGTAATCTGACTGAATTGTACATGGCTCATGGAGTGTAGATGACCCACTTCTTGATTTTGGAGCTCCTGTTTTTCCCTGATTGTACAATGCCTTTGAATGATGAATTGATAACCTAGTTGACTTGTACTGATTTCAGTGTAGGGTATGGATAGATGGTAAGAGAAACAATTGTGAATTTAGTCCTTCTAATACTGTATCGAATCTATTGACATGGGCAGACTTTTAATTCTCTTGCTTCTGAAATTGACTGAACCATATTTGATTGGAACCGTCTCAAAATTATGTGAATTCTACATCTTTGTTTATGATCTTATAGCCATTGTGATGTTGTAAAATTATTTCTGTGAGATTTCATATAATTGTATCCATACTGAAGTGTCGTCCTCTTCAATTATTTCAATTAACTTTTGTTGGATCCAGCTGACTCAATTTAGCATTGTAGTAGAATTTTTCTTGATTCTTGTACATGAGCTCTTGTTTTTATCAATGTCAGACCCAATGGCTAGTAATGCAAACCCCAACGTTTACACTGCATGGGGAACAAAAGAGTTGAATGCATTCATTAAGTTGATGATAGATAACGTTAAGAAGGGGAACAAGACCAATTCTACTTTCAATAAAGCTGGATGGGACAATATCAAAACCCGATTAGAGGCTTGTATGGGTCGTTCTTTCAATAAGGAACAACTCCGTAACAAGATGAACAGGTTGCGAAATGACTACAAAAGCTTCAAGAAACTGCTTGAAACAACAGGTTTTAGATGGAATTCAATCACTAGGACAATTACAAATGATGACAGTGTATGGAAAAAGGCTATACAGGTAAAGCTTTCTTTGCAAAATTTTGTGTACTAGTGAATGGTTTGCTTATATTTAATTCCATGTCTAACAATGTGTTGTTATAAAATATTCAGGCAAACCCAACCTGGTCCAAATTTAAGAGGAATGGATTACCCTACTGGCCTGAGTTGCAACTGATCTTTGGAGATTCATATGCACGTGAGGATTTGGGAATCAGTCAAGCGTTAGTGATTTCTGTCAATGATGGTCCAAATGAAGTACCTATTGATGTTGCCCTACCTACTCCCACCCCTATGGACAGAGATTTGGATGATATAGAAGATTTTGAGGCAGAGGAAGAGCATCTTTGTGTTACCCAGAGGCTTGATAGAATGCCATCAACCCGTAGGAAGCGAAGTATTACTGCTGATGTTTCAAATGCATTGCTGTCCATTAGAAAATTTTGTGCTTGGAAAATGAATGGGATGGGCAATACCTCTGCCAGATCTACAGCTCCTCCTCCTCCTCCAACAATGACTGTGGACTACAACATAGTTACCTGTCAGAGATTGCTGGACACCATACCTGATCTTAGAAAGGAGTTGTACATGAAGGCGGTCAAACGTATGTGGGAGGATCAAGAATGGAGACAATCATTCATTGTCTGCATTCCTGAAAGAAGGGCTTGGTTGCTAGAGATATTAGAATAGTGAAGATGGTGTTTAGTTGGATGTAGTACTTATGGATGATTTAACTTTTTAAGTTTGATTTCGCATTGATGTAGATAAATGGTTTTAGCACATTATGGATGTTTTAAGTATTCAAGGAGGCTATTCTTGTTGGTTTGACTGAAATTGTGAGTAACTATTTTCTTGATTACTGTATTCATCTCTTGTGATTGGATTACATATTGAAGGCCTTAGGCCGGTTCAGCTGAAGCCTACCCCCCCCCTTTTTTTTTTTTGCAGAATGGGATGAGAAGGAAGATGGAAATGATGTCAAACAGAAGCGAGAAAGACGGCTGGGATGATGATGATGTCAATGATGACTTCTCGCTGCAGCTGAGGAGGGAGCTGGAGAATAATGCTAAGAAGAACTAGGTGTATCAGTTGTCAGCTCCTTCCATCATTTCTGCATTTCATGTTTCTATTAATGAATATGAGATAGATATCAGCATATGATAGAAAACTAACATTCAGTTTTTAGAGGCTCAAACTTTGACCTCTTTTTGAGCTCCTTAATCTACTAAATAGGGATCTTGGAGAATTTAAAGTAGAGAAATCAGTGAAATGAGATAAGCTCAATAGATGATTGATTGCTCGGGATCCTTCATGGATCTAAAGATGGGGGGAAGCATGTCCATTGACTGCCCATGATTTTTTATCTATTCTTTTGCTGCAAAAGACAAATATCCTAGTGAATGGGCATTTGTCCCCTAAGTTTTCCCATGGGTATAGGTGTTGTGTTATGTTGGGTGCAAGGTTCAAGACTCATTTTGTTTTGCCGAAACAATGTACTTTTCTATGTTTTTCACTTGGTCATTTTGGGGGGCTAATGGCCGAAGATAGTGAAATGATTGAGATACCCGAAATTCCAACGAAATAGTGCATATTTTAGGTTGAAATGAGCAAAATTTTGAAACAAAATGACAAATTTCAGAAAAAATGATCAAAATATGACCTAAATTATGTCTTTTCATGTTTTGTATGCGAAAAAACAGTGAAATATCTGAGATTTCAGCGAGATATTGCCAACTTTTCAAGCCATGGTTGGGTGAGAAATCGCCGAGTTTTCGAACCATGAGTGGGTGAATTGAACGCAACTTTAAGACTCAAGCAATCAGTGTTGTGTAACAACATCCTCTTCCTTCCAACAATGATCATCTCCCAGACTTTGTTTTATAATATTAACAGCATCACCAAAAGGAAATATCCAACAACAAATTGAACACATCCCAGGCCATCCATACTCTTTGCCTTGTGTGATCCATTCCACTACTTGTTTGCTATTATTCCATATTGTCAAGGTTGTCCAACCTTGTCCTTTGCTTGTTTCAACCCTTGAAGCTCTCCCCAAAGCTATAGTCGTAACTTTTGTTGGAGGGATAGGAGCCAGACCGAGTGGTGTACCACTTGAATGGGTGTAGTGAGTTAAGGTCAGATAAGGTTTATTAGTATCTTAAACTATGGCATATAGCGTTCCCAACCCATCCGTTTTGTACAATGGGCTTATCAATGAGGCCCATTTGAATTCTGGTTTCCAAAAGGCTCTTAACCCATCCATTGAAAGGTCAGGGCAAGGCCCACTACCCCTCTCACAGTTGAAGTTGAAGTTGATGTTGATGTTGATGTGAATGCAATCATGCATAATGTTGAAGAAAATCCATCACTACTAATTTGTAGGTAACTAATTCTACAAACTACCCTCCCTAATGACACATGGATTTTAAAAAATGTGAAACCCCACCTAGGTGAAAATTTTTGTTATCAACAACCCTTGAACAAAATTGGTGGTGGACACATGTGGTGATTCTGACCATTTGATATGTATGACCATTTGATATGTAGGGAACTATCTAGATCCATCAAATGTTAAATTTCAACCTTGAATTCAATCATATTCACTTGTAATGTAGTGGCATTACCCTCTCATGTATATTTATGCACCCCTTTCCCTCCATAGTCTCGTGAATCCTTGTGAGAATCCTAAACTTTTCAAGACTTTGTTCTGCCAGTTGGCCAATTTTGATTGTGTTGAAGCATGACATATGAATAAAGAACCTTGGACTCACCCACAAATTTTGCTTGTGGGATTCTAACCACAAAACTCCTACCATACTTTCTTTAAGGAAAAAGATTCATTAAGCTGCCAGGTAGGATAGATTAACATCTATGTGTCTATCTTTATCTTCCTCACATTAAATGACTTCGCTAGCTTCCAATACCGTTTTGTCCCTTGCTCTTTTATTTATGGAAGAAAAACTTGTAAGACCCACTTGTTCTTAGTGCTAGCATTCTTCATGAGTTCATGATGTATAGATTTAGAATCAAACTCAGAATGCCCTCTTTTTTTTTCTTTTTTTTTTTTGGGGGTAAACCTCTGTTCATAACTTTGGCCGCTTACTGAAGAGCTTCATTATACAATAAAGCAAAATAAAAGAGCTAAATTACAAATAAAAAAAAAAAAGGAAAGAAAAGAAAAGAAAAGAAGAAGAAGAAGAAGAAGAAGAAGAAGAAGAAGAAGAAGAAGGAAAAAAAAACCCAATTGTTTGAATCATCCTTTCAAGAAAAGAAAATAAAGATTTGTCTGTAAGATACACATCATTATGTGGTTTTTTCAAATTTGGGAAGCAGAAGCAGTCTGCAACATAAATGGATTAGAACCCAATTCAGTCTCAACCATAACCGACTGGATCTCTCTCAACTCAATTGCTTCACTGTACTTCCGAGAATCAACAATGGTTCGACAGATCGGACAAATTGGTGTCTTCAACAACCATGAATCTACACATTGAGCATGAAAACTATGTTTACAAATAGGCAATAATCTGCATTTCTCACCAAGATTGTAACTTTCCAAGCAAACAGCACAATCAACATCATTGTTTCCTTTCTCCCCTGTTTTGAATTCAAAGCTTGGAAGCTTCTCAAGATCATCAATGGACATTCTATCACCTCTATTACTGCTCCTCTCTTCTATACTGCTACCAGCACTGAACCCTCTCCGAAAAGCTCTCCCAACAACACAAACATGGACTAAGATCAAAAAAGCGATGCCCACGAACAATAGTATCACAGAGATGATAATTGCCATCAACAACAACTGTATTAGAAAACCCAGAACCTTATTATTCATTACAATCTCACTGTAATCTTAGAACTTCAATTCTCATCCCAAAATGATCAGAAACATCCACAGTTCATCTTCCCTGTACAAATCTACAGAAGCCCTGAACTACATAACCCACATAACCCATAACCCACCAAGTCCACCAATTGATCAGATCTCACAAGAATCTCCAATACCCAATTCAATACTCTTTTCTTAGCAGCGAAAACAGAGGAGCTAAAAGGGTAGTAAGCAACTCTTGAATATAAGAAAAGAAAGATCAAATTTTGAGAGGAAAAAACCAAAATATGGAAGAAAGGAGAAAGTGAACTTACTTACAGATGGCTGCTTAGGCCTGAGGAGTTTATAAAAACTGGAGATTTTCCATTGTTACAGGTGGAATGGTTCTGTTTTGACAGAGTAACAAAATCGTGATAACAGCAGTGACCAATACCAGAAGATATTTAATGTGTAGTGGGAAATGGGTTAATCTATCTCATTGTGTGGGTGAGGAATGAAGATAGAACAGAAGAAAAGAATAATTAGGTGAGGACAAAAAAAAAAGTCATAGAAAGATTGGAAATTTTTTTAAAATCTACTAAAATTGTCATTTTAATTTCAATGGCTTTGTTTGTTTGTCTCTTCAACTTCTTTAAACAATAGATTAACCATTAGACATCAACATCAGCACATCTCTGATGCCATAGATTACTTTTCTAATCATTTCCATTGTAAGATTACCCCATGGATTATTTTTCATGCACCAAAATAAATTTTTATAATCAGGTACCGATGGCTGTATAAGTTAAAATAACAGAAATTAGGGCAAGTGTTTTCTATCCAAGCGCTTAGATGCATCCCTCACTAGGAGGGGCACAGTGGTCTTTTGTACCTACATGGTGCAGGGCCTCTCTCAGACAGAAAATTATCTTTAAATGAGCCATGAGATCTACATTATAGTCTCTCCTCAAACAAAATGTGAGTTCTTTATTGAACGAATCAACCACCCACCCTCTCTCATTGGTGTGTTTTCCACTTTGACATCATGGAAAATCTCTGCCCTTCTATTTTTTTACCAATGAGACCATCTTTTAGTAGGGCATGTCCCTTTTTTCTTGCTTGACCTAAAATTTTTCTCTATTTTAGTTGTAGGGCAAGGTACAAGCTCTATTAACCCTCATTCTTATGTCTGGGTCTTTTGCCTAGCATACTTGGTACATCGAGAATAATCATCTACAAATGTGACATAATAGTTGTACCTAAAGAGAGACTTGACAGGAACAAGACCCCAAACATTGAAAAAATATTCTTTTAAAATAAATCCATTTGGCTCCATCTTGATTCATCCCCAAAATGATGCCTAAAGCATTTAGCTTTGATCACTCAACTGCCGCCGAGGAGCTAGAAAGAAGCCCTAGCTTGTCAACTACAACAACAAGAGTATTAACAAATAGCCAAGGCCGGTGGGTGTAGCTCTCTCAGAGCCTCCCCCTCTTTTATCAATAATATCTATGTGATTTTTTTATTTTTATTTTTCCTTTTTTGAGTCTTCCAATCAATGCTTAGGTTATATTACATAAACTTCTTTTCTTTTTTTTGAAGAAAGAAATATTAAAGACAATCATATTGACACCTAACCATTAAAGGTTAGTTTTTTTTTTTTTTTTT
>NC_056561.1:34048946-34062812 GCF_013358625.1 Macadamia integrifolia | reverse complement strand
AAAAAAAATTAAAATTTAAAATTTAAAAATTTAAAAATTTAAAAATTTTGTGTACTAACTTGAAGGTTTCTAATTTAAAATATATGGATTTCAAATCACTATCCATATATTTGGATCTGGTGCTAAATCTTTATTCTGATTTGTTATACAGAGATGTATTCTATTGCTAAAGCCATGGCCTTCAAAGTGTATAGTGACAAATGTTTCCTTGCTCTTATGAGGGTTGACATGGTTGAAAGGCCCTTTCTAACTAAATTTTCAGTGCTGGAGGGGTGTCTACATCCCCTGCACCTTACACTCTTATTAACAGTCACTACCTTGAGATGGTTCCTATGAGTAGTTTTTGGTGGACTCCAATCACAAATTGTAAAGATCTCAAGTGCATTTTGTAAAGAATTCAAAATATGAATTAAAGGAATTACAGTAAGGTTGTTGTAGTCTTATCCCAATTTCATGGGGCTTGACTGTATGGATCTTGTTTTGCCATTCAACCTTTTTTTTTTTTAAAGCCATGGTTGTATGGTAAGGTCACCAGTTTATACACATGGGTTCTCGAGCATCAAAAATGCGTGAAATAAGGGTTGAAAAATAGAAGATAATATACATTAATTTTGCATTTTCTTGATAGTATTTAAATTAATCTTCAGATAATTTTCTTCACCCAATCTGATGTAAAAAAATAAAAAAGTCGTATTATGAAAGTTGATATCATTGTTTTCTGCAATTTCATTTCTAGCCATTATTGTAAGGAAGAAAATTTTGATTACAGAGAAGAAAAGGTCGCAATTATCCATACTTGCATCGATCCATCAATCGAAAAAAAATCCCAGCATCATTCTTCACAGAGCAATTGCAGCCTCACCTGTCCCTCTTCCATTTCTTATCCTCTAACAACTCATTCAATAAAGCTTTGCCTGGACCCAAGTCTTCACTCTGGCGACATGAGCTTTTATCATCACAACAAGTGAAGTCTCCTTCACCATTAAGGTAGAATCTTGAACAGAAAACTGGGAAGAATGAAAGGCCTTACAAAGCTAAAACTATCCTAATTAACCAAGGCTGCATTTTGAAAGCACTAAAGCTCAATTTGCAATGCCACATTGAACTCATCTCATATTAGTTCAAGGGTAATATAAGTGCATAACTTGTTCAACATAAGCTTGGGCAATCATCAATGGCGAGTACTGATGAGGCATCGCCAGTCTCCATATAACTATTAGATCTCAGATGATGATGCTATCGGAAACCAAATCAAATGATTTAATTCAAAAGATAGTCAGCAAACTCTCACCACCTTCCAGAAATGGTTAGAAGAGTAAAGCACAAAAAAAGGTACACAGATTGTTGAATTGCGGATGGCCTGTCCTACAATTGAATCATAAGGTTGCTTTAATTAGCCGCCCGAGAAGGATTTAAACCATAAAACTGCGAATGGAAGTTGGGATTAAGATGTCCACACAGAAAATGGGTCATATTGCCATAGAAACCAATGAGAAAGCATAAAAATGCTAATCAATGTCTGATTAAGACATCCACACAGGAAATTAAGCTTTTAAATCAAAAGGAGCCATGATTATACAACTCACCCATAATAATAAACCAAAAGGAAATAAGTATCAGATCCTTCACATCAGATGATCAAACTAAGAAGGGGGGAACCACAATTCGATCAGACTGGCCTTACCTTAGAGCCTTATGATTCAAGTTGAAACAGGATAAGTCAGGACACCGCATAATGTGGCCATGTAACATAATTGCTGGACTAATAATGATTTCCCAAATTCAGATTCACAGGGTTGCCTATTGACAATGAAAGTACAACTATCTGCCTAAAGCACAAGGAAACAACAAATACCAGCAAGCAGATCAACTGCTCCTTGGGGGCTTGAAAGTTTCTCACCAAGCTTTAAGAGATCTATCATTGTCAGTAAGCTCAAATACAAATCATCACACAGACATCATATAATTTTCTCACCAAACTTCTGGAATCCCATCATTAGCATTCCTAACAATCTTCGAAGCAGACCAAAGCTGAGCACAGTGCCAACAAAACAGATGATAGGCCTCCTATCAATCCAAATCTCTTAACTTGGTCCACCCCAGTACAGTCCTCAAGACATTGCTTAATTCCCCCCAGAAAGCAAATCATTTCTGCAATTCATTCTCACATCCACGTTTTACGTCCATGGATGCAAACTGACACTGTAATTGTTTGATTCTACCTGAACAACTAGGGTCTGGCATCTTGAGTTCAGATTTTCTCCTTCAGGAATTCACAGGTGAATGGGCAAGGACACAGGGTGTTTCTGTAGCTCTATTCCATTTAGCATTCATTGCAACTTGAAAGTGCCACCCCCCACCCTTTCCTAGTATACGTAATTATAATTATGAAACTTGCAAGTTGAAAATGTGGATATTAACCGCATCAACAAAACTGGAAACAAAAGCAGAAACAAGTGTGATTATACCTGATTAATCTCTGGTTCCAGTATATCAATGACCACAAATCAAACAAGATAAAGCAAAAATAATATATTTAACATGAAACTGATCATAACCGGGAAAGGGAATTGAATTCCAGTCCAATACATTCTCCAAACAAGTCTGCCAATCATTTCACTATTTGTAGGATTTACAGGGAAAAAATCGTAATTGTATACCAAACAAAAAGAAAGTATGAGGGGGTTGCAAAATATCAAAACTCATAGCATACAGGGGCTGTAAAATATTAAACCTCATAGCATAATCGTACACCATCTAATGTTAGGATCCCAAAACAAGACCCTCCCTTCCAATATTGGTAACACGCAGAACAGCTTGTGCACTTAAAGGAGAGAGCTTTGACTGGCAAAAGTGCTCCCAAGAACCCATTTCAGAATGTTCAGATTCTACAGTTGGTGCGGAGATGTGGGATTTCTCATATACAGCTTGCAGTTCCAAAAGAAGAGTCCGAGCAGCCTCCCTGGACTCAGGGAGTCTATCACTGAGTTGAGATGCAGCTATTTGGATCAATTTATCAATCCCATAAGCTTTAATTCCTTCACTTCCCTACAGATAACAGGTCCAACAAACAGAAAAATTTAATGGAAAGCATAGGAAACATTCGTAGGCAAGCAAAAATCCAGGAACAAAATAATCAGTATCTACCCCAATAGTCAAAACAAAAACCTCATACGACTTCTTGTATTAATAGCAATGCTTTATTTTGACCTTTCAGCGTTAAGCATGTAAAATTGCAAATATAAAACAATGAGATACTATAAAGAGCACAATTGAAATCTTGATACTACGATTCTTAAGGGCTTCTGTTCCACTTGCCACATGAGGGCACATATTCATATTGACCAACAGTCTTTAATCCATGGGTATAAATTAGAACGTTGGTTGAACAAAACAGATGGTTTGAAATGCCAGAAACTCCCAATAGGATATGTGTAACTTCTTTTAACACAGGAAATTGGATGTCAACTCTCAAGAAGGCTACATTTTATTACTCGGTGAAAATCAACTACTCAAAGCTGATTTTTGGTCCAAAATGTCTACTTAAAAGGGTCAGAGTCAAGCTATGTTGAGATCTGACAAACATAGACTAAGTAATACTAAATTTATGTTGGTTGTCATGTCTATCCTAACAAAAATAAACTAAGGTTTTTGTCATGATGCAATGATTGAGTTATGTGTGTGTGTGTGTGTGTCTCTCTCTCCCCTCAAATTCAAAATCTTTTGAATTTGTTTCTTTTCTTTTCTATTCATTTTTAGACAACCAAATAAAGCCTAAAACAAGAAGAAATAAAAAAGGCTTGCCAAGATTTTCAAAGTGGCTAAACCAAAACCAACTGAATACCATGACTATAATCACTGCAAAAAAATGCCCAAAAGCAATCTGCAAACTTATTAACCAACATATTCAGATTGTAATGAACTCAACGCTAATAAATAAAAGGTTAGGATCGGAAATTCCCGTCATGCTTTCACTAATGGTCGGAGGGAAGGGCCCCAAAATTTCAGGATTGTCATTTATACTGCACAACAGAAAGGAAGCTTCCAACAGATGTTTGGACGAAACATGGGGTGTCTGGTGCTATTGGTCACAGTTAGCAGTTCTCAGAATGTGAAAAGTCACTGAAAACATACTTCCAAAGGAGGAATTCGATGAAGTATTTCTGTCTCCCCAAACCCTAGTAGGCATAAGTGACATAACACAGTTAACAGCATATGGCCCCTGTTATGGCTACATCAGCTAATGATTAGGCTGATCTCACCCCTCCAACATCTGGTATTCAAGTACAGCATCTAGTATTGGCCAAATCACTATCGTACAAGGTTGGAACAAGTACTTGAGCAGTTGAGGAATGCATTTGGAAACCACAGGTTGCTGTGTTGTTGGAAGATTTGAGCAAGATTCAAGGTTGGAGGTATATCATTTTTAACAAAAATTAATTTTTGTAAAAAATAGGATAAATACTTGGTGGTTGGCCTTTAATTTTTCATATGCTATACACCGTAGCCTGGTCTAGAAACTCCACAGAGGCGGAATTTATTTCCAGTTTTAAAAAAAAAAATTTATCTTCTGAAAAAAAAAAATTTATTTTCATGCAACAGTTAAAAAAAAAAAAAGGTTAATACTTAGTGTTCGGAGGCTGATCAAAGGCCTAATGGAATCGTTTTTCTGTCCGGAAAATAATTATTTTCATTTTTTTTATTTTTAAAAAAATTACAGAAAATTCAGAAGAATATGTGGTAAACATTTTTGTTTTGGTTTGAAAATTCTTTAAAATTTATGAAAGTATTATTTCTGTATTTACAACTGTAGATGATTAATGTCCCTTTCCATTATTATTTTTGATAAATTATGGTGTTATTAATTCAAAAAAATTTTAATTTATTTTCAATTAAGAAAAATTATAAGAGTTTAGGTAAAAAATAGGAAATAGTGATATGATTGTTTTAGGAGTTTTAAATGATGTAGAATAACTAAAAATGTATGCATTTTTTTATGCAATAGTGTAAGAATTAAGAAGATTACACAATGGCTGACAATAGAAGTGTAGACATAGCATGAAAGCATGGAATACCTATAGGGAATGATAAGAAGAGCTCACAATGTAAGTATTGTGGCAAGATAACAAATTCAGGCTTGCCACTAGACTGAAGTGGCTTCTACCTGGTGGCTACAGGGATGAGGCCAATTGCTACAGGGTCCCTATTCAGGTACAGAAGGCCATGGCTACCCTCATGACGGGAAGAAGATAGAGGAAGTTTGAAAAACAAAGGGCAAGAGAGGAGCTTGGTGAGACAGCACTAGAGAGTCACCCAGTAGCAGCAGGGGTTGACTCTGATGATTTTGATAGTGATTACATGTCTGTTGATGTGGAGACAGGCAGAGAGGAGACAGATACGGCAGGCTTAGGAAGCTGAGTCGCACATTAGTTGGAGAGGGTTAGGGTTGCAAAGAAGGGAAAAGGAGTTGGTTCCTCTAGCTCTAGAGCAGCTGCACCAGAGGCAGAGGAGTTGCCTTTCAGGAGATCACAGAGTGTGACGGCAGCTCCTCCACCAGTACCAGATAATGATGATAATCTCATTGAGGTCCTTCAGCAAGATCCTGCCATATTTAGGACTCAGTATACCAAACAAAGAAAATATAAGCAAATCTGGTCTGATTGGAAAGGTAAAGTGGGCAATGTCGTTCCAAACTTTTTCTATCACTACATCCCAGATGCCACTGAAAACCCATACTATGAAGGCATGCTTGACACTAAGGGGAAGGCTGGCCCAGGAGTGAAGGGGCTTCCTACATATGAATTGATGAATGTTTATTTTCCACCTAAAAAGAAGGATAAAAGAATGAGCATAGGAGAGTAAAATAATACATAAAAGGGGACATAAGAGAGCTATGAAGTGACTGATGTGTGATGGTTGGACTGGACCCACTAGACTCATCATCAACTTCAAGGTCTATTGTGATGATAAGACTATCTTCCTAAAGTCTGTGGATACATCCAAGGAGAAGAAGGATGCAAAATATATCTACAAGTTGCTAAAAGATGTTGTATAAGAGGTGGGGGTGCAGAACGTTGTCCAAGTGGTGAGAGACAATGGGAGCAACTTTAAGAATGTTGGTGACAGATTGACAACAGCAGGTATCACCTCTTTTGGACACCATGTGCAACCCACCGCATTGACCTCACGCTAAAGAGCATAGGGAAGATATCCATGGTAGCAGGTGCAGTCAAGTGAGCAAGACAAGTGACCACAGTTGTCTAGAACCATGGATATGCTTTACAGCTACTAAGGGAGAAGTGCAGTGGAGATTTGGTGAGTTCTGACATTACTCGATTTGCCACCAACTACATTGCATTGAAGAGCTTTAGGCTGCATTTGGTACCGTTCTATTGGAACAGTTCTAGAGTTTTTTCGTTCTATTGGAACGAAAAAATGGAATAAAGCGTTTGGTGCATCATAGACGAGTTTCCGTTTTTCTGGAACAAAAAGTGAAAAAATAACAATAGAAACTGAAATTGACGGAACAACAAATAGCTGTTCCGTCTTCCAAGTTTTGTTTAAAAAAAAAAAAAGAACTATTTGGGGGAATTTTGGAAAATCATTCCCGATAAAGTTGTCTTCTGCCCTAGCTCTTCATTTTTCACAATTTCGAGCACAAAGAGGAGAGAAGACCTGCGTTTTGAAACCGTTCCAGAAACAGATTCACCAAACACCATTTTTTCGTTTAAAAACGGTGTTTTGACACAGAAACTAAAATGTTCATTTTTAACATGAAACATCGTTTCTAGAACAGAAACGTTACCAAACGCAGCCTTAGAGAGTTGGTTTGAGGTCCATGCTTGCCTAAGAGGATTGGTTCAGTTAGGGGGAGTCAAGTTCACCACAGGGTAGGGTAGCAAAAGCAATCATACCTAGTTGATCAGTTATGGAAGGACCTGAAGAAGGTAATTCTTATACTAGAGCCAGTGGTAAAGATATCGAGGATGGTTGACTCTAAGAAGCCCACCTTGCCACACCAGTACGCAGCCATATAGATGATCAAGGAACACGTGAGAGTAGCAATAACACGTGGTGGTAGGGCATACGAGTACCTGCAAATTGTCGAGGATCGATGGGAGAAGCACTTGATGCATCCATTGAATAAGGCTGGTGAGTTTTATATTTTTATTTTAAGGTACTCAAGTTAATTTATATTCTATTTACATCTTCATAAGCAATTGACAAGTTCTTTATATCATTCCTAGCATATTATCTCAATCCCAAGTACCAATACACGTAAACTTAGGATGGAACAATCACTAATGGAAGTAGTGGAAAATGGGGTGGTGAAGTGGGAGCCAAACCAACTATACAGTCGATGTGCAATACTGAAGTTAGACTTGGTAGTTTGTAAGGTATTCTAAGAATTGTAATTACTCGATTTTGTATTAATGTGAACATTACCAATGTTTGAAAATGAGTATAGATAAAGACCTTCAGGGATACTCTTAGGACTTTTGTGCGTGCAGCCGTAAAGTCGTGTGAAGAAACCACAACTCCTAGTAGGCCCACTGCATTATTTGTGATTTTATCTCAATTCAATTCATATGCATATGTGCCAAGTACAATCACTTAACATGAATTTAATACTCTAATGCATGTGAATGGTGGGTCCTCTAAAGAAGTAATGCACCTAACTTAAGAAAAATAGCAATAAAGGTGCTCTTCCAAACATATTCCACCTCTAGATGCAATCGTAACTGTATTACATTCTCACTCATCCACTGCAAGAGGCGGAACCGATTGGATCACGCATGGCTGGAGCAGTTGGTGGATGTGCATTATAACATGAGACTGAAGATGCAACATATAAGCTTGGGCATGGAGGGTGATAAAGATCCAATCAAGTTTGCCAACATTTTCTAAGTGGAGTCAAATGATGAGGAGAATCCCTTAAATGAGTGGGTGAGGGATCGAGGTGGCCTTGTTATGGATCGGCTTAGGGGTAAGCGCAGATAGCTAGACAGATGGTTACTAATGTCGATGAGTTTATCGCATCTCGAGAGGGGTCGTGTTCATTCACAGACACCACGACCTTTTCAGTCTCATCAATTGGTCGCATTCTAGTGGCCACACTCGCACAATGTCCCCATCTGACGATGATGGTGGTGGTGGTGGTGGTGGTAAATTTGAAGGGATGCACGAGGAGTACCACTAGCAAGAGCCGAAGCCTGAGCCAACCCACTTCACAAGCAAGAGTCCGCTCGATCATGCCACACAGGATGCTGACCATCGTGCAAGCTACATGAGAGGCCAACATTGCCGATTCATACCACCACCTGAGAAGGATGACAACATAGAATCCATAAACATTGATGTTACGAGCTTGACTAATACACTTGGCCTGAGTCAGGAGAAGAGTAATACGCATCGGGTGCAACGTGCACCATCATATGCCAAAGGAGCACCAATTCTAACTATGCTAGGTATGGTGGTTATGGGAAATTTAACTCTTCATCGTCATTACCCTATGAGTATAAGGTTCAATCACACACTGGGTGAGATTTTGTGGACAACATCTTCTCATTCCCAGCTCCCCAACCATACATGCGAATATCAGTTCCACAGGCAGCATCTAGTAGCATTAGCTCTCGATCGAGTTCCACATGGTTCAGAGATCTATACTCTAGGTTAGGGTACCTCTAGTTTGTTGATGATTCCATTTCTAGGACTGTTGTGGAGGACTTCGAGTGCTGTTTCCACCATACTATGACATGGCCAGTTTTTGTGATATAGTTAAGAGGATAATTTCAATCAACAGCAGCAGCAGCAACATTCTAGTGGTTTTGAACCTACACAAAACTTGATGTGGTACAGGGACTCTAGGATGGGCATAGGGGTAACTTGCTTGGATTCTTGACTCCTACATCTTTGACTCTTTGTGATGAACCAGGTGTGATGTATAATATATAAAATGGTTTCTGATTTTGTCTATTCATTCCTATTGCATATTTAAGTTGTTTAACTAAATTACATGTGTTCTAGTACTAAACTTTGTGTGGAATAAGTCACATTAGAAAATGTATAAAGCATATACTACCAAACTAGGCTCCAAAGTCAAACTACCATTTTGGATTTGATTTTTTAAAATCTAAGGGTTCCACTCAGCCTAAAATAGGGTTTCCTAGAAGTTTCAGAACCTAATTTCGCCATTTGGACCTCGAAACCTTTCACCAAAACTTCCTATTGAAATTGTACAAATTTTGACCTTGATTTCGAGCCTCAAAACAGAAATCTTGAACCTTGCTATCATAAGCCCAAGGAGCCAAATCTAGCAGCTTAACATCTTTCATAAGTGAAGAAAGGCGATATAGACTAGCAAGATAAGAAAGATGATCATGTAAATGTAATAGTTACTAACCCCCAAACCCCATTTCTGCTGATACCACATTGCATCTGGTTTTGTTCTTCTAGAAATGAAATATATTAAGCAAACTAACCTCTATGCCCCCTCACCCCCCCCCAAAAAAAAAAGAGGAAATAACCCTTTGAAATTTAAATGTTACTATTCATGTCATTTCAAAACCATAAACAATGACAACTAGAAGCCTAGAACTGGATATAATCAAGTTCAACAGTAAATGATGATATAGTAATCAAAATTCAAACATTCCTCTCTATCAAAATTAATTAATGTGGAAGCCTTATTAATCAAATAAAGTAGAAAGAGCGGGTTATACCAGCCTTGGTACACTTCGACAAATGCATATTGATGCCTTTGCTCGTATTCGAGGATTCTTGTGCTTAAGATATGGTTGCAACTTCGGCAACAACAGAGTGGGGGAAACCCAAGTAGTCATTGCTACCAAAGCCCTCTCAGCAGCATCACAAACAAATCTTTTATCTTGTGAAGACTTAAGAAGAAGCTGAACAAGCTGAACCAGAACAAAAGTATTTGCAATACTGCTTTGGTAAAACACAAAACAACAAAATAGCAAAGGGTATTTGAAAATGAAAATCATAACCTACCAGAGGATCAAATGAATCAATTATAGAATCACTGTAAGCATTAAAAATGTCTTCAGATGTCATAATTGCAGTTTTACACACAGCACTTCTTGGATTCTTCAAGGATTTCACAATTGATGAGATCACATTGTCCCTGTTCATGATGGCATTCCATGGTAAGTTTCAAAAAGATAATGAGGAATTTAGCCCACAAGTTTAAATAAATGTCAAATAAAAATGATATGCACAATATAAAATATAAACAAATTGTTTGCTGCCGTTTCACCTAAATGCTCAACCTGCTAGGGGAGGTCAGCATCAATGTATACATTAACACTCCCCCGCATGTGCAGACCAATATCGCTTGGTCCTTGCACTTGAAATTCACGCAGCATTTCTTCATGTGGCACCGAGGGAGAAGAAGTGTCGGCCCTTACCCAGTTTTGTATACCATACCGTTTCACCTTATATCGAACTGTTAGGGAAGGGCAGCCTCAATGTATACATTAACACAAAGAACTAAGTCACTCATCTTCAAGCTTAGGCATATGTCCACAGCCAATGTTCGAACGAGAAATTTCGCCAGTATTACCAAAATATTTCGATTCTCAGGAAATCAAAATAAAATGATAGTTGACATATAAGTTGCGATGTTTAAAATTTTTGAAAACATTCAGTTTAGTCGGGGAAGGGAAATGGGTTAAAACCCGAAAATTTTGAGACTTGGTCCACAAGTGCATCCTGAAGATTCGTCATAGTATCAAAATAGGACAATATGGTGATTACAGAACCCTATGAAACTTCACATACACCCCCTCATGCATATGTGTAAAAGAAAAGGAGCAAATAAAGCATACATTCTTAATAGTTCTCTCAACCAAATCATGTAAGCAGTTTCTAACCAACACTCACAACATGTCAAGCATTGCCTCCTTGTGAAATATTGATAACCGGCGAACATTATTCAATGCCTCACAGACCGAAACCCAATCTTTGGAGTCTAGTCCTGACAACAGCGTCTAAACAAGAGGCAATAAAACAAAATGTGACCCATAAGTATCAGAGCATCAAAGAAATCATCAACAAGAACACCTTTGACACACTCAAGAAATTAGCAACAAATGAAAGAAAAGGAAGAGCAACTTATACCTTGAGCATGGTATCCACATCTTCTAGATCATTCAGGTTTTCAGATTCTATATACTCCACTTCTGGCACACCTACTTCTGTTCCAGTATTCACAAATTCACCTTCATTACTTCGAGTTGAGGCCAATGAAACAGGATCTTTCCTCTGACATTTGTCAAGATTTTCATTGCACTTCTCAATATAAGCATTTGGAAAGGCCCCCACACTATCTCTGAGGACGTTTCCTGACATCCCTGTTGAGTGTATCAGTCTGAAACAGAAAAGAAACAATCCAACACTTAATTATGCTAGAAAAAAGACTTCCAAATCAATAGATATCTATATGAGTAAATGCAAAAAGGTTAAAAGGTGTTTGTACAAGACTAAGATTTTATGTCTAGCATTGGGAAATTAAATTTCATTGTGCAATTTCTGTACTCATGGATCTAGTTTCGATATCGATATCAATATCAATTCCAAAGCGTCTCCCGGTACAACCCCAAGATTTCTGTTCAGGCTTCCCTATCAAGAGTTCTCAATAGAGTCAACAGGCACCGCTACTTGCCAGTGATATAGTGACTCAGCAGCAGTCTACAAATGGATCTTCTGATGACTGCAATGAGTAAATTGTACTTTATCCAGAGTCTATGCATTTCACCTTACCAACCAACTAATTACGACCCAAATCACTACCAATCAACTCACAACTTCATGATAACAAAGTCAACATGAGGCCTTTCTTCTTCTTATTCCTATAAAAGTTGATTTAACACATTATTCTAAATGTTGCTGTCCGTCAATATATAGCTCAGTCCCTAGGAAAAGATGAAATATGCCATATAAATACACAGAACTGTGCCGAGGGGGTCAGAGTTCATTGATTTGGATCAAATTGCCCCACCTAAGTCCTTTTCCAACTTTCTTCTATTAGTGCATTCTACTAATATATACAATGATCCAACCTGGAACTAATTTCCCCTTGGATTCTTAAAGCCTAGTTCCCGTTTCCACAACCTTGACCTAATTACCCTACTTAACCATAATTAGACCCCTTCCAAGTAGCAACATCGATCTTGTTTCAATTTAAATTCCGGTCCCCTTAGGTGAAAAAAATCAACATAAAAAACAATTAGCCAGTATTTTTTCCACTATAAACCATTTCATCTATGAAAAGTTCCTAATCTGTCCTTTCCCACAAATTCTTCTTCCTCTAAATTGACTAGCATCCCAAACCCCCAAGTTTCAGAAATTATCAGTTATCATGCCTTTAGCCTGCATAAGCACTGCTCATTGGAAGACCCAAATCTATTCCATCTAAACCAAGTTTCCTAAGAGAATAAAATATGACATGATAATGCACTGAAACATTGATAAGGTTTGTAGTTTGCCGGCTTCACCTCTCCTTTCTATGCCCAAGGTTGTGTGTTCAAGACTAATTATTTTACTGTCACTCCACCAAAAGTTTGTAAGCCACTGAACCAAAATGAGATAATAAGACACAAATCAAATACCAACTGATATGACCCATTTACACAATAAGGTCATAAGACAAGAGACCAACATGACATTACATTGGCACAACCTGTGGCAATTTGACCCAAACAGAATCCATTTATTAACAGCTCATGTTAGGAAGGCTTCGATGCTTCATTTCTGTCAAATACCCTGCTGCTATTTGACTCCTAAGAGATTTTTTCAGTTCCAAATTGGCTTTCTTAACAAGGGTGCAACTGACACAGGTTGGTAGAGACCGTAGAGTTAGGTTTCCAATTTGGGGAGTGTAGATACCGAACCAAGTAAGTTAGAGAACAAGAAGTACCCAACATTCTGGTATTTCTGAACTTCAAGAAACAATAACAGATAATAGTGAAGTTCACTATATTTTGACCACCGTTAAGGGTTTCAACAGCACCCTAGAGTTACATTCCTAGGCTGAGTATACTCATACTGTCACGATGATGAGTTAGCCAAACTCCATGCACAGTGCAAATAAAGAAGAATAGGAAAATGAAATTGCATTGCCCAATATGTTATCTTCCCTTGACCTTCGCTTGTCACTACTTAACAATAAGATCCAAAGAAATCATCAAATGCAGCAAAATATACAATTACAAAAATGTAAATGACATCGACCCTTGTGAAAGCATCTAACAGACTACATGCCTTATCTGGTCTTAAAAAACAATGGAGATAAGCTTTTTTTTACTCCTTTCTTTGGGATGGAGGGGGGTTGGGGTGAACAAACACCAAAAACAGAGGATTGGGGAGTATTCAAACACCCATCCCTGTCTTCCTACCACTGGAGTGTTTTGACAGATAAGTGTTACAGAATAACAAGAGCAGCACCGTTCCTGAAGACGGCCATTGTGCCCTTGATTCTAGCTGCCCACCAACTTTGCTCAGGGAAATTCACAGGCAAAAACTGTTTTAGAAGCTAAAAACGTGCAGTTACAATATATTAAGAGGCCAATGGTCGAACACAGGAAGAATTGCAACAATTATACAGTCAATAAAATCCAATAAATAAAAAACCCTCTAGGGCTCCCACGAAATGGAACAAACTTGTCGATGGGTAAGACAAACGGAGATCTCACAGGAAAATAGAAGCCAGAACTCACAATCGTCATTTTTCATAAATACCAATAATAATCTATTAACAAAGAAGAAAAAAAGAAACGAAGATCTCCCAAAGAAAATAGAATCTCCACCTCACAATCTTCTCTATTCAGGACACCAACCCCCCACACC
>NC_056561.1:33861149-34048926 GCF_013358625.1 Macadamia integrifolia | reverse complement strand
CCCCCCCCCCCCCAAAAAAGAATAAAAAATTCAAAAACAAGAAGAAGAAATGACAGAAATGGAAGAAATGGATAATGTTCTGAAACAGAGAGATCGAACAGTTAAGTAAAACAACAGATCTAAACATTCCATTCATCAGATTTAAAACTCCATTACCTGATCAGTACAAGTTCATTACAGAAATTGAATGATGAAGAAAACAGTAAAGAGTAGCTTGAGAAACAGAAGAAGATGAGAACAATCACTTACCCAGTGCAGACAAAGCAATGGATCGGCAAAACAGTGAGGAAAAATGCCAGAAATAGCACTCGGAGATAAATCTAGTGAGAGAGAGAGAGTAGAAGATACAGATAGTAGAATGGATGGCTCTCTCTCTCTCTCTCTCTCTCTCCCTCTCTCTCTCTCTCTATTTTATGTGTATGTATGTAATTTTTTACAGTTTGTAACCGGCGAAACGCGCAGTTATGCACTGCGCGACGCCGCCTTCCTTTTGACTCCCCCGACCTTTGGCCGGCAGGCACGGGATTATTGCATGTTACATACGCCCTTTTCTCCCAATTACTTTAGATATGGACAACGATTGTGTCACCCTTAGGTGACTCACTTAACCAATTTACTAAGCGCAAATGGCATCTAAGGGTATTCGTGGATAATTGATTCGCCTTTTATATTACGAAAATACCCCTTCTTGCAAATTTTTTTCTCTCCTTTGATGTGATATCGCTAGGTTCCTTTAGATATTCTTTTTCCCCCCTTTTTTCTGTTTTGAGAGATATTTTGTTTGCCTTTTTCTTTTTTTTTTTAAGACACAATGTGTGAAATTTGGGGGTGTCAATCAGCTCGGTTTCATTTTTTTTGTTCGGTTTTGATTCGGTTAAGAGGTATGATGAGGTAAACTGAGATTGAATCGAGAATCGACTCGGTTCCATAGTTGGATATTCAAGCCAATTTAATTCGATTTGACTCCATTTCGGTTCCAATTCGATTCTTTAATACGGTTTTATAACTCAGTTTTAAATTCAATTATATAAATGATTCCACACTTGGACTATGATTGTGATGAATTAAAGACCATAATGGGCTCAAATTATGGAGATTATGATCATTGTTAACTCCAAAATTACCTTAGCATGTGAATATATGCAACAAATACTTACCACAAAAAAAAAAAAACAAAGATAAATACTCATATACTCAAACCAATACTAAGTTCGGTTCGGTTTGAACCGATGGTTCTTATACCCTAAATCGTAACTGACATGAATACTCAAACCGAATTGATTCGGTTCAATTAATTTGACTCGCTTCATATTCAATTTTCGATTTCGGTTACAAATTGACACCCTTAGTAAAATTACAAAACTCCACATGATTATGAAGGAAATAGGGTGTCACTCTGAGTCCTTCCTAGTTAGGACTTTGTAAAGTATGGGAAAGACTCTCAATACCAAAATTGCTACTCTTTTACTTATTTTTCTTACCTTTTTTTTTCTTTTGGCAACATGATCGGAATCATATTTGTTCAGTATGATACAACAGACCACAATCATCTACCTAATTTTACTTATTATATTTATTTTTAACCAAAAATATTATTATATTTATTTTAAATTTAGTATGTTCATTTTATTTTATTTATTTGAAATTGGTTACATCGATTGACCAATGATTGTAATTGTATACTTTTTCATCATTTTTGTTGTATGATATTAATTCATTTTTATTTCTATGTATAATTGTAAATTTTCTTTGTTATTTTTAAAATATTTTTTTAGATAAAGGGTATCACAACGGACCTTGCTTTTATTTTTTCCATATGGAATTATGATTTGGTCTTAAATGAACCCTTCAAAATATATATATATATATATATATATGAAACCCTTTGAATAAATAACATGCCAAATTGGGTGCTACAAATCTACCGTATAATGCACATTGTGTTACGTCTTCTTTGTTATATATTTTAGTGGTTAAACCATTTTGCTCATCCATTGACATTTTAAAACCCTTTTTATTACTTCATTTACCCACATTGGAAAACTCTCTTTTGGCTTGAAATTGGATTAATGATTACACTATGGAAGAGAAGGGACTTGCATGTGAATCAAATTTTCAATGTCAAAAAAGATGTCATATATATATATATATATATATAAAAATTAAAATTATGCTATTAGAAAATGGGAAAACAAGTGGACCATTCTCTTCTAGGCCTACCGTTGTGGTGTCTAGTACCAACAAAAAACAATAAGTTGTGGTGTCATCCCACCACATATATATATATATATATATATTGTATTATTTATTTAATATTATGAAACAAATTTTCTTGTACCACTCTTAAAAAATATTCATATTTCCTGTAACCTCCTAGATTTGAAAAAAGATCTCGTACATCCTTCACTTTCATGAGAAAGTTCACAATAAATCTATTCAATGAAAATAAAATCGTTAAGTGGTGATGTCATCAGTTTACTATTATCTAAATTGTCAAACTACTATTGAGTAGGGTAAACTTCCCATTATATTCTACACTTTTACACCCCAGATCGGTAAACTTAGGGCTCGTTTGATAACGTTTCAAGAAACGCATTTCTGTTGTTTTTATTTCCAGAAACAGCAAAAACAGAGCAAAAAGCGTTTGATAAAACTGTTTCGTTTCACTTATTTTCAGAAATAGAAATAGAAATTTCTACTTATTTATGGTTCAATAAACTACCCAAGCAAAATAAGTTCAATTTGTTTTGCTGTTTCTAGAAACGACTTGTGGCCATTTTTTCACTGGTTATTATCAACTTCTAAAAACATGACTTATCAAACACCTTCAATTCCGTTTCTATTTCTAGAAACGAAAATTTATGTTTCTGTCATTTCTTGAAATAGAAACAGAATAAACGTTATCAAACGGGTCAAGTTGTACCTACCACTTTACCCCTTAGTTGACCCTTCCGGATTGATGTAAATGTCCCCTACTCTGCCTTCCCTAAATCATCTCCTCCTACTACCCTCCAACGCCCCCCTCTTTCTTTCTCTTTTTCCCATTAGAAAACCTTCTCACCACAATTGCCTTCTAACACTTCTCCTGATCATCTTCAACACATACAAATAATAATGGTGGATAATGAAATCCACACCCATCTTACTCCACCAAAAGCTGCGACTCTGCTCCAAATTGGGATAGGATCAACATAAGGTCGGGTGACTTGGTGATTGGCTTCTATTGTTAGGGTTGGGAGTTCTTGACTGCTCTCCTTTTCAGTTGGCGTTCATCTTCCTTCTATTAGATTTATTATCATTCAACTCGTGATCCAAATCCAATTCCATATTAGGGTTTCTAGCTACGTTGTTTAGAACCAGTTTTGTTATTTTTCGAGTCATAGTCTCGATCGAGCCTGCAGGAATTAGAGAAGATGGTTCAGAGATGTGTGCCGGCTCTGTTCCCAACGAAGACGTATCAGTTGGCGGAGGATCCGATCACAGACGACGTGATCTACTAGAACAAAACTGGAAGTACTCTCTCTCTCTCTCTCTCTCTCTCTCCCTCCCTCCCTGCTTGTGATGTTCAAAGTGAACAGCATGGGACCCCATATGCCACCTATCATGGAAGATTGAAGCATGGAGCCTGGAGAGTTTACGCGGAATCGAATGTGGGTTGAATGCTTATAGGAGGATCCATGGTTAGGGACATAGAAACTTCATTCCAAGTGCTATCAGGGAACGGGAGAGAGATTTTCAAAGACCCAACAATCAAATCAAGAACCGATGAACAAGAAGACTTAGGTGAAGAAGAAAGAAGAAAAGAAGGTTGTGGGTCCCAGTTAATCTTATGGGTTTTCAATGGATTGTGTGGGTCCCAGTTAATCTTATGGGTTTTCAATGGATTGTTAAATAGAGGTTAATAACAGGGTCAAAAAATTCTTATCACGTTTTAATTTACCATTGTTTCTCATCAGGGGTGCTGTGGTTATTATTTTCAAATCGTGGAATATTTTGAAGAATGGTACAAGAAAATTTTTATTATTATTATTTCCTTTTTTATTGTCCTATCTAACTACTCAGTGAGACTTTAACTACAACTACAAGAAATATGGTGGGGGAGTGAATGGGATAAAGTAGTGCTCATGGAACAAAATGAAGAGAAGAAAGTCGAACCCATGATCTCTTGGGAACATGCACCAATCAATTGAGAAAACATTTGTTTCCTATTATTTAGTTAGAGATGGGTGAAAATATTATTCATGATACACAAATTTATTCAACTGTTAATAAATAAATAAATAACTGGCCAACCAAGTTACCCTCAAAGGCAACTCATATCATTTATTTTATACCATATTCCATGTAAATGGTACCATATAAACCAAAAACTATTTGTAAGAGATAGAGAATGGGGCAGGGAAGTAATGTTCCTTCTAGGAGTTGGACATCACGTAAATATAAAAAGAGTAAATTACATAGCCCTCCCCAGGAGATTTTGACAATGTATTGACACCCCCAATTGGAAAAGTATTACTACTAAGTCCACTCCATTAGTGGTTAAACGTTAAGCGATGACATCACCATTTTATAATTGTTTGAAATTACTCAGTTACCCTCAATAGGGTAAATTTACAAATCTACCCTTCCCCCATTAACTCAAAGTCTTGATGTTCTTAGTTAACCCCTCTTTTCCCTGATCTCTACTGACCCTAAATAAAAGCTTTGCATTATCCCTAACATCCTTGGTCGCAATCGTAGCTCCTGCCCCATCTCTGGTAATCAAGTTGCAGGTGATAAGAGAATTTGGGCCATCAATGTTGTTCTCTTTCTCTCTCTCTCTCCTTGTCTCCCTTTCTATCGGCAACATGTTCTTAGAGTCTGCACCATTTTCGAACTCCATCACAAATAACACACCATGACCGAAATGAAGGAAAATAAATAAAGCAGACTGAGAAAGAGAAGCCAAGGATATGAAAAAGAGTCCCCTTAGAGGGAGAATCGGACAACAATCTGTTCTTTCCCGGAGATGTCGGATTTTTGGCTAAGCAATGGCCACTGTTCACCTTCCCTAGCCAGCTTCCACCTCATTCTTCAGCATTTTTTGTGTTTTCCTCTTTTCTATTCTCCTTTGCCACTTCCCTTCCAATGGTTTTCTTCATACCCGATGTTGACGCTCTTCTCAAGCTCATTGAATCTTTCACCAATGCCGACTGCCTTCACTCTTGGTCCCCTGGTTCTACCCACTATTCGAATGAAAATCCCTAGACCGGCGTCGTCTGCATCAAGGGCATCATCAGATGCCTTCGTCAATTGGTTCTCTCTGGCATGATCGACATCGACGTCCTCCACCCTCTGTGTCAAGGGCATCATCATCGGCCTCTGTTCCCTGTCTCATTGAGATTCATCTTAAGGAAAATCAATTCTCACAATTGATCCCACCCATCAAACAACACAAGTGTGAAATCCTTCAATGCCTCCAACAACAAATTGGAAGTGAAAATCAACCCCTTGAAAACGATCCAACTCCTTGAACGAGAGGGGTCTGGGTTGTATGTAGTTGCAAGCATACCAAATTGTCTTAATTGAAAGGTTGAAGGAGAGGTTAAAATAGTCATTTTATATTTTAAGTGCATTGACTCTAAAAAGGGGATAGATATAATATTTTTCAGCTTAAGGGTGTTGAGACATTGTCAGAATCTCCAGGGGAGGTCACTGTCATTTCCTCATATAAAAATATGTAATTATCTAACATCATTATCAATAAATATAGAACATTACATCAATGACTCGGATAATATTTTGCATGTCAATGTTTCGATTTTAATTTATAAATTGATAGTGTTTTAATATAGATACAATGTTTTTCTTGAACTATATATATATATATATATTGTTTACATTTTACTTTATATCTTATGTATAGAAATAGTGTTTGTTAATATTTTATCCTGTACATTATTTTACATGTGTCATATGTTTTTATTAATTAGTTATGTTTATTCATTTTAGCTATCAATATGGTTGAAGATGAGGAGGGGACCATAATTATATTAATTATTTAGTGACAAATTTTTTTCCTTGAAGGAATTTCTTATTGATAATTGGACACCTTGAATTGTAATCTTATTTTATCGCCCTCTTTTAGAACACAATTTTTTTTCCATTGAGGATAAATATTGTCATTTCATATGTGTACTAAAAAAAATGTGCATGACAATGATGATTTTTATATGTAACATAACGATAAGTCATTTTCAACTTATTTTTGAAAACCCTTTTATACCCCTAATATAAATAACTTTTGGTAATAAAATAACGTGAAAGTAAACGAAATTGTCAAGTTCTAAATGACACCACTTCCATTTAAGTATCCCATGGATTTCACTTCCAATTTCTATGAAATCTATCCACCACTAGATATGTGTTAACTACCACTTATAATTAAAATTTATTTTGTGTCAGAAAAAAACTTGATAAGAATCTTCAATTCCAAGTTTATGTTTATCTTGTAAACTATATTTGAAGCATTTTCAAGCAATGACTTGTACCAATACACTTCAATTTAAGCATCTTTTTTTTTTTTTTTCTGGTTTTTTTGAGATTCTATATGTAATGTTGTGCATAATCAACAATACCTCCACAATTTACCATATTCACATAATTCCACCAGCCAATAGCATAATCACATAGTACGTGAGAATGCATGTACTATAATTTAATAATCCCCCACGACTCCATGATAACTTCTAGCGAAATAATCAAGTGTTTTTCATTGCATGTTAACAATTTCATAGTGCATAACCATATATGATTAACTTAAGGAATTCATGTAATAAATAAATTTACATAATTTCATGCATATTTTCCTTCAATTTCATATACACATAATAGTTATCAACATTAATCAAGTAATACTTATGCCACTTTGCATGAAAAAGACAAAAATCGGGACAAACAAATTGATCCATGTTGCTGTCGAAAATTCGTATGGGCTGATCCTGCACAAGCACCGAAGCCAGAGGCTCGAAGGTATCTCTAGGATTAGTCCTCCGACGCCCAAGTTAGAGACCGACAGAATAGTTTTTTATAGGAGTAATGGTGTGGGTCTATTTACTTACCTCTCCCCTCCTCTTCCGCTCTCTCTTATAGTGTTTGGGGTTTAGGGTTTCCTTTTTGGAGTCCCCCTCGGGTCCGCCTTGTTCCCTTTTCGAGTCCTACTTGGATATGTCTTATCCCCTTCGTTGGGGAATATTCTCTTCACGCGGTTTACGCGGTTAAAGTCCTTGCGGCCTCTATCAGGTGAGCGACACATGCCCTTCGCTTAGATACTACGTGTTCTTACCTGACTGGGCAATTAGTTTTGCCGTATCAGCAGCCCCCTTACTTCCACTAGGAGGCTCTTCCTGTGGGAGTAATCATGTCTTTCGTCATTTCCTTTCCCATCCATGTGTTGCCTAGGCCTTATTCTTTCAGCCTCGGTTTTTATGCCACCCGCGACCAAGACTTCTGGTAAGGTCAGCTCGACCTTAGCTAGAGCCCCCTATCGAGACGGTGACCTTTGGTCAGGTCAGCTCAGCCTTAGCCGGAGCTCTCAACCGAGGTGGTGACCTTCGATCAGGTCAGCTTAGCTTTAGCCGGAGCTCCCAACCGAGGTGGGGACCTTCGGTAAGGTCAGCTCGGCCTTAGTCAGAGCTGTAATATCCCGCTTCTTAAACCCGGTCTGATTTCGTGGTTGAACCGGTTTAACTATGCAGGAACCGAGCCTGAGGATATTAGAGCGGGTTCCTTATGGGCTATGATGGCACGGGTGACCTTAAACACCGGCTGGCCCGACAAGTCCGAGCCAGTGCCAGAAGAGACGGGAGTGCCCAAACCGTGTACGTGCACCTACCATAAGGCTATGTACGGATAGAACAGGTATTATATCCGTATTTTAAGGATATACGTATGCTACATCGTATGCTTGGGGTAGGGTCCGAGCCGAGGTCCGAACCCGGTCAAAATCCCATGTCTTGACTCTCAGGTGGGTATAACAGGTGGGTACACCCACCCACCTGAGTGACCCATCCAACACTATTCATTTAATTAGGAATAGTATATAAGACTTTATGATTTCTTTTCTTTCCATTTATTGCCCTCGTACGTTTGGTGAGAAAAGTAAAGAGGAGAGAGAAAAGAAAGGGAAGAAGGAAGGAAGAGGAAGAAAGGAAGGATTTTCGTGGCGCCGAAGCTAGATCTTGCCATTCCGGTGCCGGGAGAGTAATCTTCAACTCTAGATCTACAGTTGGAGGTAAGAAAAGTTGGGTTTTATGAACATTAACCATACCCACGCTTTAAACCCTTGATTCGAGTATGGTTTCTTAAGATCTAGTAAACACCCTTTGAAATGATGAATCTAAGGTTTAATAGATGATTTATGTGTTGATCTTGAAGGATTTGAAGAGATAGTGACAAGGTAGAAGGAGCATTGTGAGTTGGAAGTGATTTGGAGGGTTTGAAGTCTTTCTTGAGCAAAGAAGGTAAGATGGTTCCCCTCACTCGAATCTAACTTAGATCTAAGCTAGAACCATCCTATAGGACTTTAAAGGTGTGAAGAATGGGTTGAGAAAAGCCCTATTTGGGTCCCCAAGGAATGGAGGAAGTTGAGAAGAAACTGGGGTTTTTCCGCCAAAACCGGCGGGTACAACCGGCGGGTCCCTACCCGCCTGAGAGCACCCACCTGAGAGGGCAGGGGGTCCCTGGCCAAACCGGCGGGTAGGACCGGCGGGTCCTACCGGCGGGACCGGTGGGTAGACAGCCCACCTGTCTGACCCACCTGAGTGGCCCCGAAGGTGATCCGTAGGTCCGATCGAGCCCAAATCGGACGTGTGACCTTCTTTCGACGTTCTAAACACGATTTTTACATCGGATTTCATTAATTTTGATTCTAAAATGGTGAAGTACTAACCCCGCTCAATTTTGTTAGGTTCACCAAAGCCTACCCGATTCGCTCCGGATCTCACCCGTACCGAGCGGGACTCCTTGTACGCTACAAGTAAGTGGAGAGAGGACGTTTGGCCTTGTTTCAAGGCATTTGTTTGGCATTCATATAACATTATCTAACCTAGTCATGTCATCATGAATATGCTATATAGATTAGTCATTCCTCATATTGATGTGCATATGTGCCATGTTTACTTTCAAATGCAAGTTGAATGAGATTGTTATATGTTGAATGTGGACATCATGGTGCATAATGCATTGATAGACTAGATGCCGTTGTCGGCTTGGAAACGAATGCATTGGTGGCCCGTGGTATGGGACACGGAGGCACTATGCAGTCGTACTACATATAGGAGCATGCGGTATTAGGATTCTCACCATCCCCGTGCTACGACCCTTCCCAACAGGGGTTAAGGTGTTGGGTTGCCATTTGGGGGGAAGCAGGGGTCGCGGTTGTCGGACACTGTGGCGGTTAGGCATTACGCCCGGCGAGTCATGTAGGACAGTCGGCAACCCCGGTGGTATTTCAAGAGGGCCAATCGTACTGCTTTTAAATTGCTGGAGTCAGCACTGTTATTTCATTTATTTACATTTCTGTTGAGAGCCGGTGGACGGCATTGTCTTTATTTTTCCGAGTACTCACGGTGGGCCTTCTCCAACAGCCCTATGAGCGTATCGCGGGAGGGAGTTCGCGGCTCGTACCCGGAGTATACGCGCATGGTGGTTGTAGTAGCACTTAAACCAAAGACTTAGTAATGTTGATTAGGTGGATGTGAATTAAAATGAATTGCATGGCATGTAGTGCATATGATGTGTTGTGATGTGTGGACTGTTGTGTGTGGTCCACCTCTCTACTTACTGAGCTAGTGAGCTCATTCCACGTGTACACCCCTTTTTAGATGTTTTTGCAGGTCATGCATCTGAGGAGCATGGGGTGCGTCCCACAGTCGAGTTTCCTGAAGAGGACTGGTGGACCCCTGAGGAGTTTGAGCACGGCGTAGACTGCGCATGTGAGAGCTGTGCTGCGGGACAGCAGTTCTGAGGCCGAGCTGAGCTCAACCTTGGAGGTCGTGCTGAGCTCCACTACCGAGGCCGAGCTGAGCTCTTCTATGTGACGCCGAGCTGGGCACAACCCTTGATGCCGAGCTGAGCTCCAGCCTTGATACCGAGCCGAGCTGTGTACTCTGATGATTTTGATGAATTCTTGTATATACTTGATATTTGAAATTTGTTCTTTTTGTGTATATATCATGCCTTCGGGTCCAAATGTATATAATTATTGTATCACCATTTGGGTATCAAGTATATGGGAATTATTTACAGGTAAAACTTAGTCTTCCGCTGATCTGATGAATTGATGTTAGTGTGTGTATGCTGTGGTGGAATACAGTATCTGATGATCCTGGCAGGTTTGGGTTAACCGGTGTTAACTCGGTCACCGCTCCGGTTCAGTGTGAACGGGGTGTGACAAACGGTGGTATCAGAGCGTGATGCTCTGCTCCACTCACAGCATACCATTAGAATCCCGTAGACTCTATAATAGGAAAATGGGGTTGGGTAAAGATAAAAGCTTAAAGATTAAAAGTCAAAGAAAGAAAGTATAAAATGGAGTTATATTATAAGTTGCATTCATGGCATGCGTGAGTGTAGATAAAAAGGTAATTAGATTGGAACTATAACCTATAAAGTACTATTTCGACGAAATTTCGGCAGCATAACGGCGTAAAGTGGGATTTCCAAAAATTTTACACAATACCTGATAAACAACAGATAATAATATAACCAAGGGCACAGATAGAAAAATCACATCACCACAAAACCACACAGGTACTCCACATATGAAAACACCACAACAATCCATTATCCAAAGATATTTTAGTCCATAAATGAATCCAGTTACATTGCAATTACAAGGAATGAGAAAGAAATAAATATATAATGTCTACAAAAGAGAGAAAATGGAAAAACAGCTAGTGTGGGCGAGCTAAGCCCTCACTGGTCGTCGTCATCGTCGTCGATGATTACCACGTTCGCCGGAGGCCGGGAGTTAACGTTGAGGCGGTGATTGTAATAATCGAACCTCGCGTTCACCACCTGTACCTCCCTCTGAAGCCGGCCATAGTCTGCTGAGATAGCATTGGCCCTGGTGTCCAAGTCCTGACCCAGCCTAAGGAAGGACTCCTCCAAGGTGGTCTGCCTGGAGGCAATCTCGTCCAGCCGCCTCAGTATCTGAACCTGGCCATCCTGCAAGGCCCGCATGGAGGGTGATGTACCCTCGTAGTCGTAGGCACCACTCCCAGGTGGTGGGGCTGTAGCTCTGGAAGAACTAGGGCCAGGACCTCTCGACTCCTGAGGCACCTCCTCAGGGATGCCACCCCCCATCAGATCTTCCTCCTCGTCCTAAGGAACGTAGTCCTCATCCTCCTCACTGGACTTCTCCTCCATGAGGACATCCTCTATAGGGGCAGCCCTCCTACCCCTACCTCTCCGAGTTCCTGATCTAGGAGGTGAATCCATGAGGGTATGGAGACCCATCTTCAAGAGGTTGCTCCGATCAAACCTATCAGCCGGAGTCTTCCCCTCCTCTTCGCTCAGATCCACCCCGAAGAACTCGAAGATCCTAGTAAGGATCCTGCCGTATGGGAATCCCCCGTCCTCTGGGTGGGAAGCATGGTGCTCCATCGTTCGGAGGATGATATAGGGAAGGCACAAGTGCTCCCCGCCTCCCTCTGCGGCCGTGAAGATACAAAATGCAATGAAAGCCGCCATGAAACCCACCTGGTTCCAATGACCTCCTCTGGGGAGCAGGTTGAACTGGATCAACCGGGCGAAGAGACGGACCTCAGGGAAGAAAGATGTCTCGGACTCCGGACGGCTGCTGCTGCCGCAGATGGTCTCGTAGATGAAGTCCGGTGTCTCCATGATCATGAATGGTCCCTGGGGCCTACTCCTGGGGGGACTGTAGTATCGGTATCCCGCCGCTGATATGCCCAGGATATTGGCCAAGGTGCCTACCGTCAGCTGGATATCCACTCCCTTCACCAAGCTACTGATGGTGAACTCCCTGTACGGATACGACACCTCCAAGTTACAGTAGAACCGACGGACGAGCTGCTCGTAGCATGGTCGGTCCACCTGAAGAATAGAGTCCCAGCCCAATGCTGAGAACCTCTCCTGAAGCCTAGCCTTATGGAAGTCCTCGACTACCANTCTTCCGCTGATCTGATGAATTGATGTTAGTGTGTGTATGCTGTGGTGGAATACAGTATCTGATGATCCTGGCAGGTTTGGGTTAACCGGTGTAAACTCGGTCACCGCTCCGGTTCAGGGTGAACGGGGTGTGACAAGAGCCCCTACCGAGGCGGTGTCCTTCGATCAGGTCAGCTCAGCCTTGGTCGAAGCTCCCAACCGAGGTGGTGACCTTCGATCAGGTCTGCTGTCAGCTCGGCCTTAGCCAGAGCCCCCTACCAAGGCGGTGACCTTCGGTCAAGTCAGCTCGGCTTTAGTCGAAGCTCCCAACCGAGGTGGGAACCTTCGGTAAGGTCAGCTCGGCCTTATCCAGAGCCCCCAACTGAAATAAGGACCTTCGGTCAGGTCAGTTCGGCATTTGCCTAAGCTCCCAACCGAGGTAGTGTCATTCGATCAGGTCAGCTCGGCTTTAGCCGGAGCTCCCAACCGAGGTGGTGACCTTTGGTCAGGTCTGTTCGGCGTTAGTCGGAGCTCCCAACCGAGGTGGGGACCTTCGGTAAGGTCAGCTCGGTCTTAGCCAGAGCCCCCAATTGAGGTAAGGACCTTCGATTAGGTCATCTCGACATTTGCCTGAGCACCCAACTGAGGTGGTGTCATTCGGTCAGGTCAGCTTGGCCTAGCCGGAGCTCCAACCGAGGTGGTGGTCAGGTCAGCTCGGCTTTAGTCGGAGCTCCCAACCGAGGTGGTGTCCTTCAATTAGGTTTGCTCGGCCTTAGCCAGAGCTCCCAACCGAGGTGGGGACCTTCGATCAGGTCTGCTTGGCTTTAGCTGGAGCTCCTAACCGAGGTGGTGACCTTCGGTCAGGTCTGCTTGGCTTTAGCCAGAGCTCCCAACTGAGGTGGGGACCTTCGGTAAGGTCTGCTCGGCCTTAGCCAGAGCCCCCTACCGAGGTGGTGACCTTCGGTCAGGTCAGCTCGGCCTTAGCCAGAGCTCCCAACCAAGGTGGTGACCTTCGGTCAAGTCTATTCGGCCTTAGCCCGGAGGGCCCAACCGAGGTGACCTTCGGTTAGGTTTGCTCGGCCTTTGCCTGAGCCCCCAACTAAGGTAAGGACCTTCGGTTAGGTCCGCTCGGCCTTTTCCTGAGCTCCTGACCAAAGTAAGGACCTTCGGTCAGGTTAGCTTGACCTTAACCGGAGCCCCCAACCGAGGTGGTGACCTTCGGACATGTCTGCTCGATCTTTTCCTAAGCTCCCAACCGAGGTAAAGACCTTCAGTTAGGTCCGCTCGCCCTTTGCCTGAGCTTTCGATCGAAATAAGGACCTTCGGTCAAGTCTGCTCGGCCTTAGCCTGAGCCCCCAACCGAGGTGGTGACCTTCGGTTAGGTCTGCTCGGCCTTTGCCTGAGCTCCCAACCGAGGTAAGGACCTTTGGTTAGGTCCGCTCGGCCTTTGCCAGAACTCTTGACCGAAGTAAGGACCTTCGATCAGGTCTGCTCGGCCTTAGCTTGAGCCCCCAACCGAGATGGTGACCTTCGGTCATGTCTCCTCGGCCTTTGCCTGAGCTTCCAACCGAGGTAAGGACCTTCGATTAGGTTTGTTCAGCCTTTGCTTGAGCTCCCGATTGAAGTAAGGACTTTCGGTCAGGTCTGCTTGGCCTTAGCCTGAGCCCCCAACCGAGGTCGTGACTTTCAGTCAGGTTTGCCCAACCTTTGCCTGAGCTCCCAACCGAGGTAAGGACCTTCGGTTAGGTCCGCTCGACCTTTGCCAGAGCTCCCGACTGAAGTAAGGACCTTCGATCAGGTCTGCTCGGCCTTAGCCTGAGCCCCCAACCGAGGTGATGACCTTCAATTAGGTCTGCTCAGCCTTTGCCTGAGCTCCCAACCGAGGTAGTGACCTTTGGTCTGGTCTTTGCGACGCGCCACTCGTGTCTTCGACTCGAGCGACATGTCACTCGTGACTTAAATTGCCGATATAAAGTGAGCCCCCCTCATGTCACTTTTCCCAGAGCTCCGTGAAGTCCCCCTTACTCCTGGTCAAGATGGTTCAGACCGAGATGTCCAAGGTGCCATCGATGGCAAAGCTGTTGTCCCGACCGAAGCCCCTTGATGAACGAAATGTCTTCGGGTCTCTTTTTTGTATCTTTTGAACTTGGGCCTTTCATCCCCCTTGTAATTTATGCCTTCGGCCTTCTTCGATGAAGGAAATGCCTTTCTTTTAGATTCTTTCGTGCCTTTTTATTATCATCACTGACTGTGCTGAGTCGAGGTGACATGTTGGTCGAGACTGACTTGTAGCACGGCCTGAGGAGATGCTGAGATTATAGCATGGCCTGATGATGGCCGAGGTGGCAGCCATTTTTTTTTATTTATTTAATGACGATCAACTCCTAGCACGGACTGTCATAGGGCTTCGTCTTCACAGGTAAGGGTAGGAAAGCCGAGGTAATGCCTACTACCAGGAAGTTGATCATGACTGTTACCTGGCGGTCTCTGGTGCCAGCTCTTACTGGAAACTCAACCGATCCCTCAACTTTGACCGGGGCACCGAAGAATCCTTGCAATGGGTGTTCAACCTTCTTCATCTTTCTATCGTCCAAGCCCATCTTCTGGAAAGCTTCAAGGAATAGGATATCAACTGAACAACCATTATCCACCAAGATCATTTTTACTCTGTAATCGGCTATGGTCAAGGTGATTACTAGGGCATCGTCGTGTGGCGTGTGCATCCCTTACAGGTCGTCATCCGAGAAGGAAATAACCGTCCCCATCTTCGCCTTCTTGTGCGACCATTCAGCCATATGCACGCTTTGTGCATAGGCTTTTGCTTTCCTGACCGAGGTTGAACTTTCTCCAGCGGCTAGGCCTCCACAGATTGTCGCTATAACCCTAGTTGGGCTTTTATGATTGTCCCGAAGGTGATGGTCGGCTTCCTTGGGTGTCCGGTCTCTTTGTCGTTCCTGATTGCCTCTGCGGGCTGGCCGCCTCCTTTTATGGTGGCCTCTGCCGTCTTTTCGGCGGTTGTCCCTGTGGTCATTACCATCATGGGCATCCTCCTTTTCACGGTCTACAAATCGGCCTAGATACCCTCTTCGGATCATTCATTCTATTTTCCCCTTAAAGTACCAACAATCTTCAGTGTCGTGGCCGTGGTCCTTGTGAAAGTGGCAATATTTGTCCATATTGCATCTCTCAGGTTGTTGTCCCATCTTCCCTAGCCACTTCATGGCTCTGGCATATAGGGAGTCCTTTATCTGCATTAGCACATCCATTCGCTTCTGGTTCAGGGGCGCGTATTTCTCAAACTTCTTTAGTGGACTGGGTGCCCGACCACGTTATGACTTTCGTCTTTTGCCCTCTTTGGAAGGTTTGTCGTCGCCTCTTGAGATCCTTTTCCTCCCCGTCTTCTCTTCAGCTTCTTCATCAACTTGAAGGGTTTTTTCTATCTGAATGTACTTATCAGACCAATCCCTCAACTCAGCTAGGTTCCTTGGTGTATACTTCACCAAAGACCTTTTTAGCTCTTTATCCTTGACGCCTCCCAGCAGGGCCGTGAACTCTTCTTTTGGGTCCAGACCTCTGATCGTGATCTTCTCTTGTTGGAAGCATTTCATGTAGTTTCACAGCGACTCTCCTTCATGTTGTTTTATGTTGGTTAGGGGTTAGCTACTGGAGAATCCCTTCATGAAGAAGTAACTCAAATCGCTAAAACTGTGGATCGATTTCGTAGGCAAGCGATTATACCATAACCTTGCTGCTCCTCTGAATGTCAAAGGCAGGGCTCGACACGAGGTTTTTCGAGACTCGGTAGAACTGCATCACAACCTTAACCCTTCTAAATGATCGACGGGGTCTCCAGACCCGTCGTTGGTATCATATTTGGGCAGACGAAAATCAATCAGGAGCGAGTCCATGACTTCATCAGCTAGAGCCGTGTCATTGGTGAGGTATGGCTCACGAGTTCCCTTCTAGTTTTTTGCTACCTTTCGGATCTCGTCCTTCAGGTCTAGGATCATCTGCTTTAACCTTGAGTCATGTAACTGTTTGTCCCCTTGGCCCTGTTATTCATGCTCGGCTCCCGTGACGCGATGCTCTCTTTCTTTGGGTGCGGGGCTTTCCCTCATTGCTCGATTTGGAGGATTTTGGTCGGATCTTATCGATCCTGAGCTACTATGGTCCTCGTCTTGCTGTCGCTTTGGCTGGACATGGGAGCCTCGTGCTGCTCCACCGGTCTGATGAGAGAAGGTTTTGGAGAACTCTTTCATTGTCTCGGCCATTCGGTCATACTTCTCCTGAAGGGCGTCGAATTGCTCCCTTGTTACATACTCCTGCGCCCTAGGAGGGGGATGATCGTTATCCCTGCATACCATATGTCCGGTCGAGCGCTGGTCCATCACGAAACCTTCCCGATCACTGTTTCTCCGTTCTTCCCTGATGTTCGTCAAGGGAGGGAGCCCTTCCGAAGGTTCTCCCTCATTCATGTTTATGCTCAGCGCTGCTCTTGTTTTCTTACGATTGTAGGTTTTCCCCACCATTACTGTCGTTCCCACGGACGGCGCCAATCTGTTGCTGCCGAAAATCCGTATGAGCTGATCCTACACAAGCACCGAAGGCAGAGACCCGAAGGTATCTCTGGGATTAGTCCTCCGATGCCCAAGTTAGATAGCGGCAGAACAGTTTTTTACAGGAGTAATGGTGTGGGTCCATTTACTTACCTCTCCCCTCATCTCCCGCTCTCTCTTATAGTGCTTGGGGTTTAGGGTTTCCATTTTGGAGTCCCCCTCGGGTCTGCCTTTTTTCCTTTCCCAGTCTTACTCGGATACGTCCTATCTCCTTCGGTTGGGGAATATTCTTTTCACGTGGTTTACGTGGTTAGAGTCATTGCGGCCTCTATCAGGTGAGCGGCACATGCCCTTCCCTTGGATACCACGTGTTCTTACCTGACTGGGCAATTAGTTTGGTCGTATCAATGCATAACGAAAAGTATAATGAATTATGTCCATACTGACATCTAACGTACTCTGCTATCAAATGCGACTTCGCCAACATCGGTGACATGGCAATCGATTCAAATATGGCATCCGTGGAACATAACTGAAGCTTGAAGATATTGTCATATGTCTTGAATAATCCTAACACGTCAAATCATTTATCCAACGTTTAGCAAACATTTATTGACATTGAAAAAACTATACTCTAATACCGGATATTTCTGTTGAATATGTTATCAATTAGTATGATGGGACACATTAATTTATGACTTGGTAATAAAGTCCTTACATTATAATTTATATAAGTTTGGATATCAACTAAGTCACCATGTGAGCAATGGTTGGATTTAAAATGGTCAGGCACAAATTCAAAATCCAAGTTATATAATTTAACGGTCAGGCTTAGATGTTAAAATCTAATGTCGTATTCTTGTAATATTTTCTCATCAAATTCAAAATCACGACTCGTAATGATCATCAACCACACACAACACCATTATTGACATTGTTATATAAGAATAACCAATACATACATAAGCTTCGAACATAATCTAAAACTAGATTTCGACCTGACCCAAACCCTCAATTAAGATAATATATGTACTGATGGCTTATATAGTCCATTTGTCCAAAAAATTAAAATAAAATAATTATTCTATAATTAGTTTGGTTGGATTGATACTATCTACTAAATCCAAATACAAACAAGTCCACGACCAACCTAATATTATAATTAACCTTCAACTCAAAACCATTTTCATGAAAAAATTTAAAGGACTTCAAATCACTAACAGATGGGAGGGAGAGACTACTGATCATCACGGGTCTTGGTTGATTTTTCGGTTATCAGCTAAAGTGGGTTGGGTCTCATTGGGTTTTTAGTTAGAGACTTTCCCAACCATTGAATTGCTACTAAGTGCCATGTGTCACTCATTGAGAGCTTATTGATCGCTCGTTGGTAAATCCTCTCGATTCCGATCCTTATTGCTCACTTAGGTGCATATTAGGAAAATACATATTTCTCAAATTAGCATTTTGAAAATAAAATAATATATTGAATTATCCATTTTAAAATAGTTTTAAATTCTAACAAAATGTAAAGAGTAAATGGCATTCAGTCACGTGTATTCAAACACTATGTTAAAATTTAATGTCCCTCTGGGACATGTATATTGCAATCATCTAAACATTTGTCCAATTGAGATATGCAATGTACAAAGGAGATATTTCTCTTGATACTATTTGATATACAGTAAGATTCCAACTCATACTCTGTGTTTGTTGGTAAGCTAGCGGCGTGCACCAATCGTGAGAATTGATACAAAAGGCAAGGTGGTATTTTTCTATAAGGGGAAGAAAGAGCGGATGACATGTGCTATAGACATCATGGCAGCATGCCCAACATTTCCCAAACTTTAATGATACTTATTTGTGTGAAATGCTTTTGAAATTGAAGCATGAATCAACAGTAAGATATACATTATGGTCCATTTCTGCATGTGAATCATTTGGAAGGGAAATATTAAAACATCCTACATTCTTCATCATGGCCTTCTTCCCATGCTTCGAGCACTGATTTGTTATACGCTTTGTGTACCGAAAGCACTCTAGACGTCTATATTGAATTGTTAAATTGTAAGGGGATACTTAAATCACGCCACATGGTCCTTAGTTTGTCCTCCAAGACTTAACTGTGATAATTTAGGCCCCAATTGTTGTTCAATTGATTGATACTGACATCGAATATTCTACATTTATTTTTTATTTTTATTTGAAAGAAGCTTAGATCAAGGCAAAAAATATTTACATTGCACGAAAAGGGAACTCCAATGGAGTCATACGTTGTTATTCCTCTTGATGCAACAAGTAGTGATGGGTGATTGTACTAGTGGTATGGTGTAAAGCAGTTTCATTCTTACGAAAAAAAAAAAAATGGCATTTTTTTGGGGTAGAAATCGTCTGAAATTCCCATCTGTGCAATTCCATGCAATTCTACCCCAAGCGACTGACACGTGTACCCATTCTATATCCACGTCTCAGATTAATCTACCATAAACTAGTGAAAAAACCGTCTTCAACCAAACCATTAGAGAACAAACCGAAACAAACCGATTCGGTTCATATTTTTGAAATAAAAGCTGTGATGTTTGCCCTCTCTCTCTCTCTCTCTGGACTCTCTCTGTCTCTTCGCCTCTCTCTCTCGGCCTCTCTCTCTCGATCTCGACTCTCCCTCTCGGTTCTCTGCAAGCAAAAGCGATCTCGACCTCTCTCTCGACTCTCCCTCTCGGTTCCCTCTTTCTCTCTCTCTCTCGACTCTCTCTGTCTCTCGACCTCTCTCTCTCGATCTCGATTCTCCCTCTATCCCCCATTCCTCAGATTTTGGTTTCTTGGAGAAGAGAAGGAAGCCCCCCGAAGAAGGAAACTAATGGAGCAACGTCCGTGACAGTGGAAGGAAGCCGGGGACGATAAAGAGCTTATCCACCTACTTTCAGCTTCTATTCTGGGATCTAAGAAAAAAGAAGAATCTGAGCAATGGGGGATCCTGCAACTCCTATAAAAGAGAACCGATCAGAGATGGGGGTAAACCCTTCTTCTTCTTCTTCAACCTCTTCGTCACTCTTGAATCTCCCTTCTAATATGTCGCGAAGCGCTCTGTCTCTTGAAACTCCTTCGTCTTCGTCTTCGTCTTCGTCTTCGTCTTCTTCTTCTTCTTCTTCTCCTTCTTCTAGGAGCCACATAGATCGCCTGTTGGGTGTAAGGATTAATCCTTCTCCTTCTAGAACAATTTATAGTGACCGCTTCATCCCTAGCAGATCTGCTTCTAATTTCTCTCTTTTTGATATCTCTCCGTCGTCGAACTCCTCGTCGGAGGGGCGCGAAGATGGGTCTGGTACTTACGCTACTCTGCTGAGGACAGTTCTCTTTGGCCCTGATTCGGGGGTTTTTTCGCCGATTACTCCTGAGAAACCCACATACTTTTAAGAGAACATATATGATATGGAAGAAATGGGTCCATTATCTTCAATGAACATATACAGTTTCTTCTTTGCAATTCCAACTCTGCATTCCATGCTTCAATCTTGTGGACAGTAAGGTAATTGAAAGTAAGAACTTCCTGAAGTAGGGAAAAAACACCCAGGATTTATCATGACCTATACAAATTATTGTAGGGTTTCATAATTATAAACTAGTTATCATTTGGGAAGAGAAGTGTCAATATACCTGACTTCTGTGCCAATTTATCAGAAGCAAAATGAATCTGATTTCTAGACCATGCTTACAATATATGTATGGTATGTGTGGGTACCATAGTGTATGCTGGAATTTGGGGTTCAAGCAGTACGCGATACAAAATTGTTTCTATAGCACTTGCTATGGCATCTGTGGTTTTGTGCGGTATAAATTTTTGAACCTCTCTTCTGCATAGTTTTCATTCACATGCAATGGGTAACAGAAGGATAATAATGACCAACAATTCAGTGTTGAATCATAGATTGCAAGGTTATTTAAAGAAACACCTATAGATATCAACAATGAGCGGCACAATGCTGATAACTAATGTGTACTTGAAGAAACACTAAGCATCCTTTGTTTTCTAACGATGACGACGAGTTTTCTGAAACAAAATGGGAACATATTGCAAGTGTGCCCTAGTAGAAGAGAAAATTCCATTTAAAAAGATGGGAAGAAGTAAAGGAAACTTAGTACCGCCCTGAGCTATCGATGAGCTATTTCATAAGCTGATCTGTGTACATACATTACTGAGAATGATTTTAAGGCACTCTCCTACATTTCGATATCTTACATAATAATTTGAACCTCCAAAAGAGTATCCTTAGGTTCACCCTGTAAATCCTTTCTGATTCTTCAATAGATTGAGATCATGCAATATGTTACCAGGTAGAGAGTCTGAATACACCTATTGAGGATTTCTCCTTTGTATCCAATTCCCCCCCCCTGATTGTTTCTTTTCAACTGTTTATTTTCTGTTACTGTTTCTGTTATCCTTTTGCGACAGTAGTTTAATCCTGAAATTGGTTTTGCTGCTCTACCTTCACAATAGTTGTACTCATACTCCATTAGCATGACATATCATTTTGTCGAATTTAAGAAGCACAACTGCCATGAAATCTGTCTCGAGAAACATAAATTGTTCTTCAACAAAGAATAGGTTGGAAGTTGGAACACACCCATTGAAAAGGATTACAATAACCACCGAAAGGGTAGAGGTAATCCTTCTTCTGTGGCATCCAGTTGCAGAAGCTTCACAAAGGAAGGTCTGGATGATAATACTGCAAATTGAGATTGAGAAAGTGCAAGAGCAACATAAGCTGATATCAAGGACTTAGTTGGAGCTTGTGAGGTTTACTTCATTACCACCTATCCTAAGTACATAGAATCTCCATAATTTTGATAATAATAAAAAAAAAAACCCATAAAAAAAACAGTAACTTGGAGAACTTGTGTCCGCCAAAGCATTAAGAAACAAGAAGACACCGACAAGAGGAGAGGAAGATGCAAATGGATCCTTCAAACAACTTAGTTAACACCGATCACCGAGGTAGCTTTGGCCATGACATTCACTGTAACAGGTAAATGAAAGATGTTTTTTCTTACATAATTAAGATTAAGCACTGTAAAAGACCTTTGTTTTCATAGTTAGCAAGAACCCCAGATCCTCAAAAGAGATTATAAATTCCCCTGAAACTCCAAATTACAGTTCACCAAGAAACACAAACCACAAAGATCAACGTATATTGCAAACAAATGTGATATAATTAATATGGTAGCAAGAAAATCTACACTTCCCATTCCCCATTTTCGCTTAATTAAGCCCAAAAGAAAAGAAAATAAGAACAGGGGTTTAAAAAAAATAAATCACATAATCACATAACTTTCAAAGAGGATGTTTCCATGACCAAATGAATCAAAATCCTCTAGGTGTAGCTTCATTCACCTCCGTAACCGGAGATTTACCAGCCATGGAAAGGCATTAATCTGCAATTTCCCTAAATTTGGGTTAGGGCTTACAGAGAACCGAGAGGGAGATTTGAGATCGAGAGAGAGAGGCCGAGAGACAGAGAGAGTCGAGAGAGAGAGAGAAAGAGGGAACCGAGAGGGAGAGTCGAGAGAGAGGTCGAGATCTGAGCTTTTGCTTGCAGATCTCGAACTTTCAGGCCGAGAGACAGAGAGAGTCGAGAGAGAGAGGCCAACAGACAGAGAGAGAGAGAGAGAGGGAAAACATCACATTTTTATTTGAAATAATGAACCGAACCGGTTTGTTTCGGTTTGGTCTCCACTGGTTTGGTTGAAGATGGTTTGTTCAGTGGTTTGTGGGGATTAAATCTGAACCGTGGATATACCCCAGGGACACGTGTCAATCGCCTGGGGTAGAATTGCATGGAATTGCACCGATGCGAATTTCAGACGATTTCTACCCATTTTTTTGGGGTTAAAAAAGCAGTGTCACTATTGTTGCCATGAATAAGTGTTTTGTTTTTTTTTTTGGGTAGAGCCATGAATAAGTGTTGGAGGAAGGAAACAAAACACATGTACCATTTGAAATCCTATTTGATTGCATAGTTTTGTCTTGTCTTTTCATATTTGGTTATGTTAGATACATGGAAAAAACTTTCCTAAATTTAAGTGGAGAAAAGGGACACCCATCTCATACAAGATGAAATTTTTTCTTGTAAAATAAGATTTGATTCCATTAGTTACATAGAAAATGTTTTCAATTTTCCACAATTTGAATGGAGGAAAAAGAGACCCATTTCACATGAAAATGAATTTTTGTCAGGTGAGGTATGCATCCTATAGAAACTATCTATTTGAAACTGTCCTTTGGCCTGTAAGTCCTGACTAGAATTCTAGTTATTCCATAGCGGTATCTCATTGGTGGCTTAGGCTCCCAGGTGGAGGTCTTCTTAGCCGTTCACCTAAGCTATGCAAATAAGGCACAAAAGCCAATCAAAGAGAACAATAAAGCTCCATAGGGTCTTTCTATCCAAGTGTAGGTGGTCCACATCTTTTCAGACATGTCTATTTTACCGAGCCTCTCTTTGAGATAGTGTCCAAATCATTACGCCTCTCGTGTAAGTAAAAAATATATATATATATATATATATATTTAGGGAAAAGATTGGGTATGCCGCCGATATCAAGTATATTAGCACTCATTGTATCTATCTTTCTCTTCCCTTTTTCTGAAAAGACCCCATATCCTTCCTGAATGATACTTCATTATGTGTTTCTATTGGTGCTATCTGCTAACATACTTGATATCGACGATATACCTATCCCTCTCTCATTTTTTTATATAAAAATAAAAATTTTTTACCAAGAAACAAACAAAGGCCTTATGGCGGCGTACCTGGTTGGTGAAAGGCAGGCATGGATTCTTCGAAAATTACCTCGTGCCGCCTAATCAAATGAATTTGGTACTTACGTGGCTCTTATTTATTGGCTATCAGGGTTCACACGTTGCTGACGTGTCGGACAATTCTTAACCCAGGCAAGAGGCGGTGGGGCTAATCTGTTACGATAGAGTAAAATGCCGTCCACCGATCACATTTAATCAAACGGTTAATATTGCATTCATCTACAAGTTTACTAAAATCCGATGAGATCGTGCGGACATTACCGTGCTATACAGTGTGTCTTGGTGTGGGTGTGAAGTACACACACATAAAATTTTGTCAATCGAGGGTATTTCCGTCAATTGACCTCCGTTGCGTATTTATCTTTGACGATAAAATCTCTTTTGTTCCCCAAATTTATCTTTTTATCTTCTCACTATCGCCCTTTTTGATTCTAATTCACAAGGAGGCGGGGCTTTCGGATTCTGTGTATTCTCGACTTTTCACTCTCCTTTCTCTTTCTTGGCCTTTTTATTTGTGTCTCTCTAACAATTTCCCTCTTTTGCCTCCATTCGCCTCCGCCATTACGATTTGGTTGCTCAGTCGGTCGGTGGAAGTTTGGAACGAAAACAAAATCTCTCTCCTCAATCTCGACCTTCGAATCTGTCGTTCTTCTTCACATTTGTTGCCACTACTTGGGAAGAATCGAAAATTTTCTTCGAGTTTAAAGATGAGACGAAGAGCTGCGGAGGCACAGTCGAAATCCAAATCCCTTCTCTAATGGAGTTCAAGGATTCAAGAAGCAGTAGCGACTGCGATGCCAAGCTAGAGATCCGTCCGGTTCCGTTTATTATCGATCTCAACGAGATCCCTTGTTCTTCTTCGCTTGAATCCCCTTCCGCTGTTATCGACGCTTACGCCGTTGTTCGTTCGTTCCATGACAATCCAACTCCTTATCCCGGGGCTGCCGCGGAGTTACCTGGTGAGACTCGTGGTGGCTCGGCTTGCAGTGCATGTGGGCGCCCTGAGGTTAGGGGCAGCGTGGTGGTCTGCGATGGCTGCGAGCGCGGTTTTCACCTTAGCTGCGCAAGAATGCGGGGACGCCAGGCCATCATGCTCGAGGACTGGATGTGCGATGATTGTATGAGCAAAGGAACTGGGAGCAAGCGCTGGCCGTTGGGAGGGGTTCTCTCGGGCTCAAAACGGAGTGGTGTTAGGCTTTTGGATATCAATGCGTCCCCTCCGAGTGACGGGGAGGGTGAGGCAAGCGATGACTTCCATAGTTCCAGGTATGTTTCAAAGCGTTGCTCTTACTATACTTGTACTTGTCGTTGTTGTAATGTAGTTTTGGCTGTAGGAGAAAAGTTTTAATGGTTGTTAGATAGTTAGTTTGATTTCAGTTAAGGCATTTGCCTTCGCAAAAGTAAAAAAGGAAAGTAAAGAACGTTGGTTAAACAATCACGTGTATGACAGCGGGAAGATGCCTTGGCAGATGACTAGATGGTTTACAGTTCTTGGACGCTTATCAGTTGTCCGCTCGAATGATCAGCACTGGTTGCATTCCATAACTTAGTCTCTCCAATCTCCAGTCTTTGGTAGTGGTATTTGCTGAAAACATCTTGCGTTCATACCCCTATCCACAATTCAGTCGAACGATCCCGGCTGGTGGGATACCCTTAACATCTATTAATTGTTACAGACATGGATTCTGGGATATATCTTATATAACCCAGATTCAGCCGCTCAGGCCGAGTGGCATTTGAGATGTAGTAAACCTTCTCTATTTTGATAGGTTAGCAGTGCAGGATTAAGTTGTTAGTGGTTAGTTGTTACGTCTTGAAGATAAAGTATTTTAAGTAGGTCCAGACATCGATTACCCATGAACACAACCAGCCACTTTTATATCATACAGCTTTCTATGAAGTGTGCTTTGAAAGAGTTATGTTCTGTTTCTTTACTTCTCCTCTCCCAAGAAAGAGAATTAGTGCCTACTGCCTATTACATTATCCTACTCTGGAAGGTTTATTTTCTGTGCTGTACAATGTTCAAGTGTTTCAGAAGCAAGCACGGACAGCCTAAGGGCTTTGTGCTTCCACATGCAAATGTTACTTAAAAAAGAAAGAAGAGAAGATTCAACTTGTTAGTATTGCTCTCATTTTGTCTGGGTTTGGTATTTTACATTTTACACATCCATTCTGTAGTATTTGAACATTAATGTGCTTTTATCTAGCTTCACCTGAAATGATGTTGTGACAATCTGTCAATTTCAGGAGGTGTTGATTTGGAATTAATCCCTGGTCCGCTTATGGAGAGGGGTGGGGGGTCGGGGGAGTGCTTAAATCATTGTCAAAACTGGGTTTTTTCTATGGGAAACCATGGCCGAAGATCTACTGTAGCCTGTAGGGACTAAATGCGTTCTACCGTTATATTTTCTATGAATACAAAATGAGAAGGATCTAGTTGTTCATTTACTGACCTAGGTCCACTTAAAATGCTCTCTTGACATCTATTTATAAGAATGGAAATTCTAGCTCACGAACTGAGTTGCTCAACTCAACTGAGCCTTATCTCAATAAAAATGGGATTTGCTATATAAGGTGATGCAGATGCCTTGGCTTGGCTGGACCGGACTAACCCTCTATGGAGGCCTAAGCCAAGACACAACCAACCCAAACCGATATTCTGTTCTGGCAAGGGTTGGTAGTTGATAATTAGGGTCGCAATCTTAGTATATGTGATTCTTTTTTGTTTTAGAAGTAGTTTTTTTTTTTTTTTTTTTTTTAGTTAGTTTCTATTTTAGAGTAGTTTCCATCTTTTAGTTGGTTTCCAATTTTTATGTAATGAGTTCTTTAAATTGCTGTAAAACGATTCTAGAGAGGAGGATTTGAGAATTGAAAGAATAAATTGAAGTTGAGTTCTGGTTGTGTGGCCTGTGGGCTTGGGGTGTGTGTGTGCGTGTGTGCTCTCTCTCTCTCTTCCCCCATCTTCTCCCCTCCTTTGTGAGAAACACCACTTTTTATCCTTTTCTCGTTCGTCTTCCCAGTCCCTGTTTCTGGGCGGCACCTGCAGCTTTGGACAGTGACTTCAAACTCACTGGTACTTCGTCTGTTTGGGCTGAAAGTTATTGAGTTATTTCCTTACATGTAGGCGACCTAATACTCATGGTATGAGTGCTTGATGACGAGTACACTGTGACAGTTGAAACCTGCAACTTAGGTTCTCTCAAGTTACACCCAGATTTGAAACCAAAACTCTTTTTTTTTTCGCTAAATCGTCCTGGGCTGAATGCAGCCTGGCAACTGATTACAGCAAATGGGAGTTTCTTCCTTGCGTGGAAAGGAAGTCAATTGCAACTTGAGCAATTTTCTATTTAGAAACTAAATACAAAGTAAATCTAATTGGATAATAAAATAGAAAGAGTTTAGAGTTAGAAACTACCAATTAAGGAATCTATTTAAAATAGAAATTAGGAACTACCTTTAAGCTAATAAAATCCCCCACACAAGGAATATCTCTTACCAAAAAAACAGCACTAACAGAAGCTGTCAAATCCTTCGCGCATGGCCAGTTAATCTTCAACTGATCTCCAAGCTAGCAGGCCGTGGGGCCCACATGAACTGGAATCAATCTCCCTAATAAATAGCCTATGCAAGCTGTCCATACGCAACTCCATGTTGTGCTTCTGAAGTCCTACCGCAAGCTATTTCCTCCCCAAAAAGATCTCACACAGCTGGACAAAATCTGCCCCCTTGAAATGTGCTTCATCAAACCAACCAAGAACCAGGCTACATCAGACCAGGGTGTCTCCCTCAGCGATTCTGGACTGATTTTTGGGCCTTGTTTATGCGGCTAGACTTGTGCTGGAACCATCGATCTACATCAAAACACGCCGCATCAGGTATTTGGGGAACTTAGTGTATAGTTTTGGGTCTGGTCCACTTTTTGGTCTCGAGCTGCCAGTAGTACAGCCAGGTTATAAGCTTAAATTGTTGAAAGATCTAGCTTAAATTGTTGAAAGATCTTGAAAACAAACAAGAATGGAGCTTATGCTAAGTGTATAAAACAACAAAACTGAAAATATTGTTTAGGGCCCAAAAATATTATCTTAATCAAGGATTAAAGTATCGGTATCGGTCGCCGTATCGGTCGGCCAAAATTAATATACGTATTGGAGGGTATCGTATCGGAGATATGCTAAAATACGCTAAAGATACGCACATAAATGGATAGGAAATATTTTTTTTATACACTTTTGCATAAAAAAATTGTTAAAAAAAGTTATTGATAACATGTGTTGTGCATAAACACTAAATTGAGGGTATCGCACTAAGAATTCAAGGTTTGTAGTTGTCCAATAAATGTAAAATCCTCGTTCCCAACTTTGATTTCCACTTTAGTTAGAGAGAAATATGGCTGACAACAACTTTGGAACAAAAACCCCTCAAAAAATCTTGTTTTTCTGAAAAATGACTCAACTTAGCCATTATATGACCGTAGCGCACTGTATCGATACGTCTCGTACTGTATCGGTATGTATTGGTCGATACATACCGATACGTACCAATACATACCAAAACATACATTTCACTCAATTTTATTTTTTCCATAGAGTATCGGTATGTATCGGTGTGTATCGGTGGTATATTGGTATGTATCGTAGGATACATATCGATACGAAAGGGTTTTAAAAATTCTATGTATTGTCCGATACAGATACATATCGGCCGATAGGGTACGATACTTAAAACCATGATCTTAATTACAGTAAAAATTAATTGAAAAATACATAATGGTTAGGTGACTCTAGTAGGGCGGAGTTATATTCGCTGTGTGTAAGTTTGAACTTATCTTGAGGTGGGCTTCGATAACGGTTGAGAGAGCGATCTAGCCAATGTCATTGGATGGATCAGAAAGAGAAGTGACTTTCCTTTGATTTCACTCAAGTGAACATTTATTTGTATTGCCCAAGCCAAGGGAGTGTAATGAGGTTGCGGATGAGCTTGCTAAGCAAGGATTGGTCAATAGATCATGCTTTGGGGATTGCTTACCTCTTTTTAGTGTGTTCCTTTGTATTCTTTTTCTTTTATTTTCTGGGTCTTTGTCTTGGTTTTCTGTTCTTGACCGAGGAAGTGCTAGCCTTATGAATGCAGTTCTTGAACCCTAATTTCCAAAGACAGAATCTAGGGTTAAGCAGGCTGCCGAAAGGCCCAGGTATAACATTGTATGGTAAGGAACTTGGGGCTGTCTAGTTAGGTTTTTGGTTTGGCAGAGAGAGATTAAGACACACTGATATGGAAAAAGAGGAACTTGATAGGATAGAGGAACACAGTTTCAGCAATCAGGCATGCAATACCAGCAAGCAGAATAGGAATGTAAGAGAAAAGATCAGAAAGACAGATCTATAGCAGAATATGTGTATTCCAAAACAGAAAATATATTATGAAATCAACAGAGTAGATTGACGCAGAAACTAATATCTATATGGTCAAATCAGAAAAGACCAAACAGAAACAGAATAGCAAAACATAAGTTCAGAAAACAGATCTGATGTTGATTTCCTGTTAACAGAATACAGAAATTGGTAGACTGACCTGTTTCAGGGAACCTGATAGCAGATTGTTCCATAGAGAATCCTTTCTGAAATCCTGCAGTGGTTGCAACAGAGAATACCAACCAATGGAAGGGAATTTTCTGCTGGTTTTGTTATCTGCTGAAACTGAAGAACAACATAGTAGAAAAAAAAAATAGTAAAAGGAGAAAAGAAGTTCAATAGGAGAGAAATAAGCAAGAAGAGAGTTCGTAGGAGAGAGAAGAGAGAAGGGAGAAGAACATAATTGATTGGGGATGAGAATGATGCAGTTGGATGTGGATCGCTGGACTGGCATGACCTGATCTGGAAACCCAGACCGAGACGAACCAGAACCAAACCAGGATTTTGGTCTAATAAGGGTTGGTGGGGAATTTATTTGTTCCTGGGAGTTATCTTGTAATCTTCTTCTTCTTTTTTATTTTATTTTTTATGGAATGTTAGATATGTAAGGGTCCTTCAGTAGTTTCCTTGTTTGAGATAGTTTCCTAGTTAGAGTCAATGCCATTAGTCTACTTTTGCATGTAGTTGTAATCGATTCTCAGTTGATTGGAATAAATTGATTTGAGTTACCGTTTTTGGAGCCAAGGCTGGCCGTGTGGTTCTTCCTCTCCTTTCTTCTCCTCCATCCTAGCTCGATTCAGAGTCGAGTCCTCTTCTCAGGTTAGATCTTCTCTTCTTATCTTTTCCTCTGTTCTTCTTCTGTTCTTTCCTCTTCCATCTTATTTTTTCTTCTTTCTTGCTATATCATTATTGTTTTACCCTGTTCTGGGCAGTAGCTGCAGCCCACATAAGATTCATTGATGTCTTTTGTAATCGATCCATTTGGCCTGATTTTTTGGGTGCAAGTCACTCTTTCATAGGCGATCTAACACCCTCAGTTTGGTTCCTTAATAGTCTTCCAGTACTGATAACAAATCCATTCTCTGAGCGGTTTTCAGTCCTTCCGCCTGGTTTTGTTTCAGAGATCAACCTGCAAATTAGTAACTGATATTCTGAATTGATGTCAGTTGGAATCAACAGGGATGCTTGTTGCGATTCACCAACTGAAATTTCAAGTCAGTTGGCGGTGTAGGGGGGAGCTCTTCCAATCAAATTTAATCTGGGTAACCATCTTGTTTATGCTGTTGTGAGGTAGGGGATGCATACTTTTATTAATTTCAGTAAGGACAGCTGCTGTTAAATTACGTAAAAGCCCCTCCTTTTCTGATATTGTTCTGCATAATCCCTATTAGTTTTTGTATTCCAGAAAAGCCTGTCTTCACAATTTTGATTCCAGTTTGGTCCTTTTTTTTAATTACTTTACTCTTAAGGGTCTAAACTGTTCTCAGAAATTATAAAATTGCCACTCATCCTTCTATTTGAGAGTTTCATCACTTTAATTGGCCCATAGTGACCCCAAAGCAGGGTTTTGTGACCTGAGGTTGCATTAGGGAAGAAAGGGAAACAGAGAAGGAGTCTTGCAATCGGTTTTTTCGTAAAAATTCCAAATACTATTCACTATCGATTTTTGGGGGGGGGGATTTACATGCTTTATACAACAAATCAGCCTTATCCCAACTAAATAAATGGGGTCGGCTACATGGATCCTTACCCTCCAGTTGGCTCTATGCAAGGTCATACTTGATACAAGGCCTAAGCTATGCATATCTTTCCTTATTGCTTCTCCTAGGGCCATTTAATGTCTGCCTTTGGCTTTTTTAATTCCTTCAATCTGAATCAACTCACTTCTCCGTATTGGAGCATCCAGAGGCCTTCGTTGAACGTTGTCGTCCCACCTCAAACGACTTTCTTGTAGCTTATGCTTATCACGTATTAGAGGTACTCCCAAATCAGCTCTAATATGATCATTTTTTTCTTTATCCTTCCAAGTTTTTCCACACATCCATCTCATTATCCTCAACTCTGCTACATTGAGTTTAACGTCCCAACATTCTGCACCATATATCATATCATAAGATTTTCCTTTAAGTTTTAAAGGATTATGTCAATCACACAACACTCTGGACGCACTTCTCCACTTCATCCATTGTTTTTTAAGTTACACTGAGTTATCTACATGATGTTTTTTAATTGCCCAACATTCCGCACCATATATCATATCCGGTCTTGTGACTGTCCTATAAAATTTTCTTTAAGTTTTAAAGGGATATGTCGATCACAATACACTCTGGATGCACCCCTCCACATCTTATTTTAAGTTACACGTTTTATGTAAAACAGAAAACAATATCCTAGTGATGTAGACATGGCTACACTTGCTTGGTTGGACTAGCATGACCAGCTTTGGAAGCCAAGAGTCAAGAAGAGCCCGTCCAGCCCAGTGTTTTGTTCCAACAAGGGTTGGAAATAATAATTAGTGGTTTACTTGTCTTTTATTTTCCAGACTTGAACATAGGAGTTAGGAGTCAGGATTGCTTTATTTTTTGCATTAGTTTCTTTTTATGGTTTGTTTCTTAGTTAGACTAGTTTCTATTTCAGTTGAGTTCCTAATTTTATGTCTTTATTTTCCTATATATTGGCTGTAACCGATAGACAAGTTAGAGTGATTTGAAGAGTTGAATGATGATTAGGTTTTGTGCTCTATGAGAGTGTGTGTTCCCTTCTTCCTCCGTCCCCCCCCACCCCCCCCTTGTTACTCTGAATTCCCCTTTCTTCTCTAAGGCCCTCCATCACCTAGTTGACTTCAAATACCTAACATGCAATAAAGCTTCCTAAATATCTTAAACAACTTATAGTACTAGCCTAAACTGACTCATGACCAGCAAATGGATCCACAGTTTGCATTTGAAAGAAATTAATCAAGAAAGCCCCTGGATAAATAATGGAAAATTACAAGAACTATGATAAATAAAGAGAAATGGTAGGTTGTTCACTGGAGTCCAGCTATGGAGCTCTAGGAAACCACCAATAGGTCTTAATGAGTCCATTTGCTAATAAGATTGTAGATTGCTTGACAACAACAATAACTCAGACTTGTCTCAACTAAATGGGGTCAGCTACATGGATCCGGTGAAATAAATAAATGGATCCATGCAAAAGGTAATTGGCAGAATGAGATAAGGTGCTGGCTGCCTACCTGATGGACCAATACAGAAAATAGGTATATATAAATATATATATATATATATATAGTATATATGTATGTATGGAAAAAAAAAAAAAAACACTACCCACTTGCATGTGTCTATGCCTAGACACAGGTGGCCACGAAAGGACTGTGCTGCCCCCCACCCCATGAGCTGAAAATGTCTCCGTGTGGCCTCCCATTAGTCTGTTTGGTGGCGCAGTGGATGCGCAAGAGGGTAGCATTCTCTTTCCCTATATATATATATATATATAGGTAATTTCATGTTTCATGGAATTAAAAAGTCAATATGGTTGATGGAGATTTCAATTCCTGCGATCAGAGTTGGATGTAGAGATAAAAAGCGGACGTTCCCATTGTACTTATCCATGTTAACTGTACAACTTCTAAATCTCGGCAATTTTGAGTCTCAATATCCGAGCTGAGCATATGATGGCCAGTTTCAAAATTGAAAATACACCTGAAAAAGTTTCTTTTCCACTCAATATTTTTTACTTACTTAAGAAACTGTGCTAACATTTGGACATAAGCGGCTAGCCGTTCCTGAAGTAAGACTCTTGTACTCCATATTAAAGTAGAACTCCAAGATGTGAAAATTGTCACAAGCTGATACTTTACCATTGTTTCTGCCCAAGACTCTGTCAATCAACTTTGTTTGTGTGACATTGTATTTTTGGAAAGTTGACTGCATAGCATTTCAAATGACACCAAAATAATATGAACAAACATGTTTTGACCATCAACAAGTTGGCCTAAAAGTAAAGTGATGTAACTTGTACCCTACTCAAATTTGACTGTGCCTGTTTGTCTTTTTCCATGCGTCTCTTTTTACCCCTACAAATTTCATTTTGTTAGGACTTCTTTTGGAATTTCTGTCATTCTGTGTGATTGCATGTTTCTTTGTTGGTCATTATAGTGATGATGATACTTGAAATGCTAAGTTACCCAGTATAAAACAACTTTTGTTTCTTCTGGTTTGTAGAATGCAAACTCCTGGTGAACATTCTTTTACTGCTATCCCATGTGGTGCCCAAACAACAAATTCAAACTCGTGGCATATGGAAAATGGATTTGATAAACAAAAGGATTCTGGTGCAGTGATACGCACAGTCAACTCAAGTTCCAAACAGGTAGTGAACCACATACCGAGTATGAGTAGAAGTCTTGAGGAGGTAGATTTGAGCTCCACTCTTAAGGGGAGACTTAGGACTAATAGTAATACAGCCATTACATTATCCCATCAGAATCCAAGTGATAAGTTTTTGAAGGCATTGAGAGATTTTGTTTTTGAAAGGCAAGGTGTATTGGCAGAAGGTTGGTGTGTAGAACTTAAGCCACAGGGAGGGAGACATGATCCCATCGCAGTTTATTGTTCTCCAGAAGGGAAAAGGTTTGAATCAATTGCAGATGTTGCCTGTCACCTTGGGCTGTTATCCACTTGCAATTCTATCGAAACAGAGGATATAAATGGTGGCTATACTTCAGTGCAGAAGGGCTTGCTTTATCGCAGAAGAAGAAAAGAATCGGCAAGACTTTCACGTACCAGTAGTTTGATAGAAAATCAAGAACCCGGGAGAAGCAGTTATGGTAGGGAGCCCTCTTCTGATGTTGAGGTCATGGAGACACCGTCCTGCAAAATAGGCAATAGTGTTAGAGTTGCAGAAGCTGTGGCAGAGGGAGACGGTGGTAGCGGGGTTAAGCAACCTAAGGTTAGTAGTAACATTTACATGATTCATTTCATAGGATTTCTTCCTTCTAAATTTTTAGTTTTATTCTTTTGATCTTTGAGGTCATCTGGATATTTGCAATGTGTGACAGTTTCTCACAGCTTATTTTTTAATTCCTAATTGTTCTTCATGTTGCTTGCTTTTACAGGATGGATTTCCATTGCAGTATGAAGATTTCTTTGTTCTTAATTTGGGGGAGGTTGATGGTCGACCATCATATCATGACACTAGCCAGATCTGGCCTGTTGGTTACCAATCCTGTTGGCATGATAAGATTACAGGATCTCTTTTTACTTGTCATGTGTTGGAAGGTGGTAATTCTGGACCTATTTTCGGGGTCACAAGACATCCATGTTCTGAGGTGCCCATTCCTGATGGGTCAACTATCCTCTCAAGGCCAAACCTTGGCCGGTCTAATTCAAAGGATGAAGCAGAAGGTGATGATCCCACTACCTTTGATATGGCATACGATGATGATGCTAATATTCAGTTGATTCTATCAGATCCCTGCCCTCCACTTTTTGAACATGACTTTTTATCTTGTTTTCGAAGTTGTTTGAGTGACACTTCTGATTTTCATTCAATGGGTTTGACACCTCCATTCAGTTGCGTTAAAGAAAAACCTGGTGAATGCTTACCCAAGAATTCAGGGTTGAGGGATCAAATTGGAGAGTTCTCAGTCGAGGGGAGCTCTACCTCATCAGTATGGAGAATGGTGTCTCAGACTTTTGTTGGTGTCTGCCGTGAAGTCTTCAAGCGGACAGGCACTATTCAACTTTTATGCAAGCATGATTTGGATGGGACATGCTCACCATGTTCAGCTGCTGCAGATGCGAATGCTATTGATGTTTCTGGTTCATTAGCGAAATTTTGTAGTTTATCTCCCCCTATCAACATCCCATGCACAACTTGTAGTGATGATGAGCTCGAGTCTTTCTGTGATGTGCTAGCGAAATGGTTAGACCAGGACAGGTTTGGGCTAGATATGGAATTTGTCCAGGAAATCATAGAACAGCTTCCTGGAGTTCAGGCCTGTTCAAAATACGAACTTTTGAAAAAGAGGAGCTACTATTCGATATCTCATACCATTGGAAGTGGGCTTCTTCTTTCTAAGAGAAAAAATCAAGTAAGAGGTGAGGAAGAAGCTCTGGATGATTCATTTAGAGAATCTAAAAGATCCAGGAAGCCAGATGTGGTTCAAGACCCTAAGTTTAGTAATCGCTGTCCACCTGGCAAACCTTTAAGCTCAAGGATTCCTGCAGAGCTTGTTGGTGATGTTCTTCAGGTATGTGTTCACCATTACATAGTATGCTGAGAAATTCTTAACATTAGGTTGTAAAAATCTATTTGGTAGCTTTTGTGGTCTTAGAAGTTGTTGTTTTATCTGTTCAGGTATGGGAGTTATTATGGCGTTTCCATGAGATTTTGGGTCTGAAGGAACCATTAACATTTGATGAACTTGAGGAGGAACTTGTAAATCCATGGTTTGATGCCTCTAATTTTGTTGAGAAATTTGAAAAAGAAGTTCAGGAATCTAGAGAACTAACTTTGCACAGAAGTGATAGTACAAGTGGCCATATCTTATCTCCAACTCCAAGCAATGAATCAGATCATACAGTTCCTGGGGAAAACCCACATGTATTCATTAAAATGGAAACAGGATCAATGAAAGAAGCAGCCCAAGCCAGGCTGGCATCCCGTACATACAGCAGATGCACTGGTGTAGCTTTGACAAAGGTTCATAGCTCGCTTCTGAAGGTGCTTATAGGTGAGTTACTGTCCAAGGTTGCACCTCTTGTAGATCCTAATTATGATGCTGGAGAGTCGAAACCAAGAAGAGGAAGAAAGAAAGATGCAGATACCTCAGTTCCCATAAAAAAAATGAAGATTAATGTGCTTCCCATTAACGAACTCACCTGGCCAGAAATTGCTCGGAGATACATTTTAGCTGTCTCTTCAATGGATGCTAACCTCGACTCGTCAGAGATAAATAGTCGGGAAGGTGCAAAATTGTTTCGCTGCTTACAGGGTGATGGTGGGGTGCTTTGTGGTTCACTTACTGGAGTAGCAGGGATGGAAGCTGACGCATTGGTAAGATTTTGTCGGAAATTTTTTGTAATATAGTTTATTTTTGCTACTCTTATGGTTATCTCCTTTCTTTATAAAGAGAAATTTGTGAAGGCTATTGAATTCCTGAAACGTTTTTATTGAGGCTGAGTGAAAAAATACTACTGAACTCAAAATATGCTGAACACACTACTGGAGCTAAATTGAAGTCTGCTACTAACGTGGAACTAAATCTCAGCCAAAACTGACTGAAATCTTCAAGTTGTCTTGGTTTTGGGCCTGGCTGAAATGAAACCCAGGGTCGAAACCTTGAAACTAGGTCTGGCATGTCTCAGTCTCGGGCCTGACCAAACCAGGTCCAAAACCGAGATCTTGATCCTTGGCTGCCAAATGCCAACGAGAATCTATAGAGTAGGGGCTACTATGTATTTTCTGACATAGTTAGGATACGGGTTAACAGGTCCCCCCCTTTTGGGGTTACTTCTGTTTAAGGGGCCTTCTGGGACTGGGCTGAGGTTGATGTTATGTTTGAGTCTTAGCTGTTAGAAGGAAAGCATGGTGGGTTAGGAATTCCAAGTGTACAATTGCTTGGGGTCCTGGGGAAGGGTATCAAGTAAGTTTTTATTTTGTACACGGAGTTTAGTCTATAAATACTGTTACTATAGAATCGATTGGAATGGTTTTGGTTTTCATAGAGAAAGGGGTTCTCTTGGGTGAATGGTTGATGGACAACCTTCAAAGTTAAGTTGATGGGGGTTTCTGGTTCATGGTGAACTATAATTTATTTAGATGTTTCTGCTGCTTCTCCTTCTTTTTATTTTATTTTATTTATTTATTTATTTTTAATCTTCTCCATATTAAGACCAGTGCTTTTTGTTTTGTCCAATAAGAAATAGGTTACAACTCTTATAATACTCCTGCCCTATTCTAGCTGTCTAACAATACCTGAAACCCTTCAAGTGTGCATACAAGTATGCTTAAGCTTTATAAATTTTTTTGTGAGATTTTATGTGCTGGTCCCTTCATCTGTTCTGGCTCTTAGATTTGAGAACCAAAGATTGAACTATCTGCATGATTCAAACCAATTTTCAAATTAATTCTTGCAAGTGCACCTTAGCTGGATTCAGGGATTTTTCTGGCTGCTGGTTTGAGTGATTGTTTGGTGGTTCTAAGAGGCCTTTGAGATAGGATCCTGAATCTGAAATTTCAGGTCGATTGGAGTCTTTTAGGGTGAGTTATCTCTCAACATAACTCATCTCTGTTCTTCCATTCAAAGGTTAGGGACAACCTTTTTTTGGGTTGCAAAATTCTGTCATTTGCTAAATCACCCCTGGTGCGAGTTCTATTTTCTAAAATGTCCTTTGGGAAAGTTCCAGCTTTATCTTTTCAGAAAGGTCCAGAACTGATTTGAAATTACAGATTTGCCCTTGGGGCCTGATGTGGGTTTTAAACTCTGGGTTGCATACTTGCATCATTTTCTTTCTTGTTGCATTTAAGCCATGCACAAAACAAAGGTTTCGTGCTGAAATCTTTCATTTCGTATCATTTCTTTTTTCTTCTATATTTTCCAGTTTAATTCCAATACCCCTTTCACCTTTATGTTCTTTTATAATGTCTTGTCTTGTTAGATTTCAAACTTGATGGAAACAGGCAATCATTCGTTATTGATTGTTTACTTTGGCCTGGCAGATAGTTTTCATCTTTCACACATGAAAGTATTCCATATATGATCCTGGACTGTCTCATTGTTCATAACAACTTTGGATATTGTAGTTAACTGTCAGATTTATCAGTAACTATCAGTAAGTGGTATGAATAGAAGTGCTAATTTATGTGATTCTCAGCTGCTTGCAGAGGCTACAAAACACATTTGTGGTTCTGTGAAGAAAGAAAATGATGCCTGGGCTGTGGACTGCAAAGATTCAGATACAACAGTTGCGAGTGAAACAGTTTCTGTGAAAGATGGCAATATTCCTGAGTGGGCACAAATGTTGCAACCTGTGAAAAAGCTGCCTACAAATGTGGGAACCAGGATTAGAAAATGCATCTATGATGCTTTGGAGAAAGATCCTCCGGAATGGGCAAAGAAGATATTGGAGCATTCAATCAGTAAAGAAGTTTACAAGGGGAATGCATCAGGGCCTACAAAGGTGCATTTTCAACTGTCAAAATCACCAAACTCTTCTGGATGTGTTAATCCCTTTTGTGGATAATTGCCTATTGATACTTTAATAGTTAATGTGTGTTTTTTATACGGTGAAGTTCTTGTTCAACCATTGTGGTGTATTAGTTGACTAGTTTTGTGTATGCTTCATTGCCAAGTTGCGATCATGAGATCGATTGGTCTGCATCCTTCGGTATGTTTTCTGGAGTTTCCAATGCATAACTTTCATATTTCATCTTTGTAGCTCTGATCCTCGTGCGAATTATCTTGTAGATGCCATGCTGCAAAAGAAACAAAAATTAGAGAATCCAACCTTCTAAGTTTAGAAGAAACATCTGGAAGGCCAGCTATTCCTATTAAAATGATCTTGATCAATCTAGAAGGGATACTTATTTGTTTGCACTTTGCATGGGTCATGGGTGATTCAATGTATATATATATATATATATATATATATTCTCATCAATTGCATAATCCAAATACTGGTTAATATTTGTGACTTTCTGGACAAATGGTGCCATCCCTGATCTCCAAATCTGCTGACATTTGTCTTGTATTTGGGTATTTAATGGTTATTCGATCTGTCCATATGATATAATTTTTTTTTTTTTCTGAATTTGAAAATTTTTAATTATCTGAATAAATTTATTGTTTGGCAGGGTCTGTTTCTTCCAAGATTGATTTATTACTTGTATCTTTTCTGCATTTTTTGTGTTTTTTTATTTCTTTGATACGAAAATGGTTCCATCTTCTGTTCCTTTTTCTTCTTAAAATGTGATTAGCCGTGCGTTTGGTTATTATTGTTCTGTCAAATCTGAACTTGTCAGATCAGGTTGAAAAACAATTTCTGTTGATGCTATTCTCTTGGCTCATCAACCCTTAGTTAGATTACTGACTTGCTTGTTGCAATTGTGTGGTTTCGGGCAAGACATCTTGAGCTATGCTTGGTCTGGACCCTTTATTAAATGTTCTGGGGAAGGTATGCTTTTGCCTTGTGTTCTGTCCATTAATAATGTAGCAGGTTCAGGTGGCCTGTGTATAATATTTAAATAATAAAATAAGTTTTATATTAGGTTCTGTGTATTGTAAATGAGAATTATTGTAAATGAGAATAAGGCAGGTTTATTGGGTTTTGGCTGGGTTTTGAGGGGTTATGCTAAAGATTGGGCCAAGGAGCCAGAGCCAAGCCTAGCTTTATATTTTTTTGATTAAAAACCCAAGCCCATATTTAATGATTTGGCTTCCTGACCAACTCATATTGGGTTAAGGTGTGGGTTCATTGATTTTAGGTCCTGGTCGACGATTGCCACCTAGTTACTGTATCCAATCCATGAGATTGCATATTTTAGATTTAGTCCAGATTTGTTCCTCCCTCCCACCCGTAACAAGGGATTATGAGGCATCTTCCAATTGTTGGGTCTGACATTGGGGTGTGTGGAAATGTGACAACGATGTGGATTATTATGTGTATAAAGGCATATTGTTGATAGCATTCCCGAGAAAGGAGCTATTTATCTCTTTCAACTTTGGAATGAAGGGCATATGAAAACATATATTTCTATCTGTGCTTTTTAAGCATTTCTCATATGTTCTTTATAATTTGATGTGGTTTTGTTCCTTCAATTATTATTACTATTTAAGGATTTTCTCCCCCATTCTGTTCACTTTTCAAGGTTAACTTTAAGAAGTTAAAATATTCAAATTGTTCATCCCACTACTTGGTTTAATAATAAGAAAAAGGAAAAGGAAAAAAGAAACCTAAATCTTGTAAGCAAAAGTCTGGTCTCCCAAAGGTTGTCTTACTAGCCATTTGCTGTGTCAGCTTGCACCTTTCTTCCATCCGGTATTATTCTCTGTATTGATCATTCATTACACCTTGTTATTTGCATTTGTGAATCACCTTTTATATCGAGGGTTTTCTAAAACCTTCTATTCTATGTTTCTGCTTTCAGGACCTTCAAAAATATTTTCATGTTTGGTTTGGTTATTTGTTTTTAAGAGATTAATTTTCTCTCAGAATTCTCTCCCTCCCTTCCCACCACCCAGCTCCCCCACCCCAAAAAAAAAAAAAAAAAAAATCCTTAGCGAACCTGATGCTGAATATAAGGTTCTGTTTCCTGTTGATTTGTTACAGAAAGCTGTTATCTCTGTGCTGGCAATTGTAAGCGGTGAAAATATGCCGCAAAAACCTGCTAGGGTTAGAAGGGAAAGGAAAGGAAATAGCATTTCAGATATGGTTATGAAACAATGTCGTAGTGTTCTACGCCGTGCTGCTGCTGAAGATGATGAAAGAGTCTTCTGCAATTTGCTTGGAACGACATTGTTAAATTCTAATGATAATGAGGATGAAGGTGTTCTTGGATTTCCTGCTATGGTATCTCGTCCTTTGGATTTCAGGACTATTGACTTGAGATTGGCTGTTGGAGCTTATGGTGGATCACATGAAGCTTTCCTTGAGGATGTTCATGAGGTATTTTTTCTGTTAGTTGTTTCCTGCTTTCTGTTCATCCTGACTTGCAATTGGGACAACTTGGGCAGGGTAGGACCATAACCAACCCCTGTGGTTGGAAATGTATTACAAATAGTAGCACAACTTGGCTGGAACATTTTTTTATTTATTAAATTCTAACCTCTCCCATCTGGGGCAAGTCAAAATAGGTTTTGTTGGATTATGTCAGATCAGAATTAACTTATGGGGTTACTGATGTGGGGGTAAAACACAAATTACTTTCCTTATGGGTACACGCCATTCCAACAAATTGATCTAAAATAATGTTGAAATAGACAAGATGAGCAATATCCTCCCAGTAAATTTCGTTATGGGTGTGTGCCTTCGAACTCAACAAAATAATCTAAAATAATAGTGAAATAGTAAGATGAACAGTATCCTCCAGTTATATACTTGTGCTTAGGTTGGTCCAATGATCAATGGAACTTGGGGTTTAATGACCAACCCCCAACTCTCTTAAGATCAACAAGCAGCAGATCCAAAAAGTGTAATATAAAATTTCTAAAATTCACTGTTGTTTGTTGAATATTGCTAGCCTAGATCAGCAACAAGTTTTTAAATTTTGAACAAACTCAACTCAACTAAGCCTTATCCTAACTAAATGTGGGCTACATGGATCCTCTTTCGGCATTTAACCCTATTTAAAATGAATTATTTGAAACCAGTCCTCACCTGAGAACTGTTTTCAATGTAGAAAATAAACCTTAAAAACTTAAAATTCCTGATTGAGGATAGTCTTTAGGTGTCTCTTTTCAGACCTAAGTTCTGCCTGGTTGAAAAATTTCGGGATTTGATCTTGAAATTTAGAAACAATTGAAAATCCTCCCAAACTGGTTTGGAATTGATTTACTCTGATCTAAGACTATTGAAACCTAAAAGCCTTCCCAGATCAATTTGTATCAACCAAGGAATAAATTATTAAACCTAGAAGTTGAAAAGGGGTCAAAGTGATGATGGAGCAATGCTTCTAGAATCTCTCCAAGACTCCAAGTAGAAAATCCAGCCATTGATGGAGAAACTGGAATGGGGAGTAGATCCACACAACGGTTGTCCATCAACCATTGACGGGGGAACCCTTTTTTCAGTTGTGCCATAGCCATAAATTCATTAATATCTCTTTTATAGACATTTCTTAGGCATAAACCTAATTAGACTTGACCTAACATCAAAAGACTCCTAACTTGAGTGAACAACCTGTGCGATTCTAATCGCTTATCCTCAAATGGAAGAGTTGACTCTTATGATCCAACAACCTAGGTCCATCATAAACAGTGGACTACAACTTCTATTAAACCACATTTGGATAGAGTGTAACTGTAGGAAATGGACCTCCAACTCTCGCACGATTCATCAGATTTGGGACTCCATCTCCTTTGATAAAAGAAAAACTGCTCGGGTGACCAAAACTTGTATTGCCTCCCCAAGGAAGTCACATTGTTGTATCCTGGTGTCTCTCCCCTTCTTTGCTTTGGACCCCCTCCTTTCCTTGAGGGTGGACAGTGGATCCTTATTCCTTCCTCTCCCCCCCCCCTTCTTTTAGGGGTTTATATGTATTTTCTCCTCCTCGGGTAATGGATTACTTTATTCACCCAAAAAAACCTAGGTCAATCATGAGGCCCATCACCATAAAATAGAACCCCTGATATGAATAATTCCAAAGTGACTGAAAACCCAAACAAGCAAAGAGGCAATTTGGCTGCTTGCATTAATTTCAAGCAGGTTGAAAAGGGAAACCCGGGGATGACCTTCCACCTTTCTGTCCGTGGTTCATGGTGGCTTTGGTATCACAAGTTGTAGCCTAACTTCTTTAGACACATCCTCAGCCATATAAACACATAGATACCCCGGCCATAGATCTGTCTTCTACCTTTGTGCTAGAATTTCAGGTACCTAAGAAGTTCTTAATCTGCTTGTAGGTGAGAAGTTTTGGAGAATGTGTAAGGGGATCACCACATTAAGTATATCTGCAAATCCAGATGATTAATGAGGGAAATGAGCCTTTTGATAAGTCTCTTGTATCTTTCAGTATCACATGGAATGTTGATTTCCTCTAACTTGTGTTTTTGTTCAATTGATATATTAAGAGGCTTATTACATCCATTTTATTAGTCTCTTTCATAAGATCAAAGTCATATTTACTTTGGGAGATGAAGTTTCCTTTCTTGGACCTTGTAACTTCAATTGCTAAGAAACTATATTAGCTCTTGAGAATCTCTTACCTCGTAAGGTGGTACTAAAACATATCCTCATCCATCGCCACATCCAGGTCCCTCCTCTTGTTGTCTTTGTTGGAATGGGTGTGAGAATGTGGACTACCTCTTCTTATCCTGCACCTTCTCCTCTGTTATCTGGAAGAGAGTCCTCAGTCATTGTTGGCCTTCTAGTAGAAGGATCCTCCCTCTTAGTCGAGAATAGATCTAGGTTGATATAACGTTTGCTGGCTCCATGATCTGCGACACTCCCGGAAAGCTTGCCTTTTATGCCAACATAAACCACCTCTGGCAGGAGCGAAATCTCCTAGATGGACGTCCAAATCCTGTTCTTTTGATTTGATTTGGAATTCCATCTACTTTGATGTTAGGTCTAAGCTGACCTCCCTCCACCACCACACGGTTACTCAGGAACAAGCTCATTGTTGTCACCTGGGGGCCTCCCCTCCACCATTCTACCCCCCGCTGCCATGTACCGATGGCTTGATTCATTGAGGCTGTTTTCCCCCTTCCCTTTATTTGGGTTTGCTCCACCTTTTTTGTTGGCTGTAGCCTCTACCCCCTCCCCTTTTTCTTCCCCTTATATTCTTTTCCTCTTGTAATTTAATATTTTATTCGTCCAAAAAAAAAAAAAAATCCTCATCAGTTCTAAACTATTGGTGAAGTGGCCATACTTCCTACACCTAAAACAAGAATTAAATAAGCTGGCATGCAGCTCTTTGTGTGAATGTGAATAAAAACATATCCTCGATAAGCTTTCATTTGGGTGATCTTTGGAATTAAAGAGACATTTGGTGTCCAGGATACAGTTAGACTCTTCGAGTCTATGATATGGTGGTGTCCAATCTAGGATACACGTGCAGCTCCTAATGAAATTAATTCATGACCATCCTTTATCCAATCTCCACTCCATCCCCTCTGATGATGAACTCTTGGCTGGCATCCTCTCCTACAAAGTCAATAATGCCCCGGGTCCTGATGACTTTTGCATGGGATCTTCTCTTTTTGTTGGAACATCATCAAATCTGATCTCATCTTTGCCATTCATAGTTTCTTCACCAACCCCTCCCAGATTATAGGGATCAACCAAACTTTTCTTTGCCTCATCCTAAATTTGAGGGAGCCTCTTTCATTTCTGATTTCAAACTATCTCCCTTTGTAACCTTCTTTACAAATTCATTGTCAAAATTTTAGCCAACTGAATCCAGTCGATAGTGGACTCCTTGGTTAGTGCAAACCATCTGCTTTCATTGCTGAGAGGAGCATTGCGGACATCATCATCTTGTCTCATGAATTTGTCAGGGTTTTTCATAGAAGATCTCACTCCTTTGTTGCGTTGCTTAAAATTGACATACACAAAGCTTTTGATTCCATGAAATGGGAATTCATCTCCAGGGTCTTGCTTTAGATGTCCTTCCCTCCTGCTTTTGTACATTGGATCCATTCATGTATCTCCTCCCCCTGTTTCTCTATTCTATTAAATGGTAGCCCGATGGGCTTCTTCATTCATCAGTGGGCATCCGCCAAGGCTGCCCCCCTTCTCTTCTCCCTTTCGTTTGAGGTTCTTTCAAGATCTATCCAATTTCCACTGACCTGCTCTCTCCCATCCCTAAATGCAAATCTCTTTTGCTCACTCATCTTGCCTTTGCTAATGATCTCATGATATTCTCCAAAGCTGACCATGGCTCTATCTCTTCCTTTATGTTCTCTCCACCTCTTCGAAAATCTTTCTAGCCTTCGCATCAACCTGCTTAAATCCCGCCTCTTCCTCTCCGACGTCTCTGATTCTTCTAAAGCCCTATGGAGCTGACTGGCTTCTCTCTTGGCCATCTCCCTACCAAGCATTTAGGGTTGTCTCTCATCACTGCCTAGCTCACAGCCACCACTGCACCCTAATGCTTGACCTCATGAGAAAAGGCCGCAGCTCTGGAAAGGAAAGCTCCTCTCCTATGCTAGTCGTCTCGAGCTTGCTAGATTGGTGAACCAATCTTTATCTTTATTGTTCTGGCATTTTCTCCCTCCCTTGCGCCACCATCAAGGCCATTGAGTCCCTCCTTTGCTCCTTCCTCTAGAAAGGAGGTGAGGTCTCCAAATTCCTTCACCCTATCAGTTGGGGATCTGCGTGCCTTCCTAAATCTGAAGGTGGCCTTAGGAGAATTAGAGATGTTAACACTGCGAGCATTCTTTGACTCATTTAGAGGATTTCTTTAAAGCAAAAAAGCATTTGGGTCTCTTGGGTTTATCCACCCTCCTCAAGTCTGACTCCCTTTGGACTGTTTCCCAATCCACTGATGCCCTTGAGCAATTCATTACCCTATTGGGAACAACTCCTCTACCTTCCTCTGGCTCGACCTTTGGTACCCTCTTGGTGTCCTTTATGTTGTTAGCCCAGATCCATCTACTCCTCTGGCTTAACCCAGTCTACCACAGTCGATACCATCCTTTTTTGATAGTAATTGGTCCCCTCCTATCTCTTCCACCCTCTTGCGGACATTTGATCTAGCCTACCTCCCATTCCCCTAGGACACCAGGGTAGACCTGATTGTATTTCTTGGAAGCATTCTTTCTCTGGCTTATTTAGGTTTGCCTCTGCTTGGGATTTTATCCGCTCTAGGCGCTCTCCAGTCCCTTGGCGTAACATCATTTGGTTTAAAGGCCACATTCTTTGCCACAACTTCATTGCTTGGTGCATAATATCCAATTACCTTCCTACCCAGTCTTTCCTAATCTTTTGGCACATTCAAGTCTCCTCCTCTTGATGTCTTTGCTGGAATGGTACTGGAGATGTGGACCATCTTTTTTTCTCCTGCCCTTGCTCCTCCACTGTTTGGAAGAAGGTTCTTGGTTGCTACTGGCCATCGAGAAGAAGAGTGCTTCCTCTTAGTAGATAATGGATCTGGATTGACATGACTTATGCTGGTTCTTCCATTTGTGACACTATCGGAAAGCACTCCTTCTGTGCCACCATCAACCATATCTGGATGGAAAGGAATCTATGTAAATGGACTTCCAACTCTCGTCTATTTCACAAGTTTTGGAATGTCATCTATTTTGATATCTCCTCCTAGATAGCATCCCTGCGCTCTAGGACTGTTAGAAATACCCCAAGGAACAGGCTTATTGTTGTATCCTGTGGCCTCCCCTCTACCATTCTCTCTCCTCCCCCACCCCTTAGTTCCCCTTTGCCTCCTTTGGTTTGTAGCCTTTGTGCTTAGTTCTATTCCCCCCCCTGTGGGTCCCTCCCCCCGGTTTGTTGGGCTTGTTCCTTTTAGGCTTGCTCTCCACCCCCATCTTCATCCCTGTTAAGAAGGGCTAATCCCGATATCGGGATTAGCGCCTTCCTCTGGACCCGATAGGGGTAATTCAGTCCTATCGGGTCCCTATATGCTGTTAGGGTTTTGTTCTTATGTATTGGGGCAGTCTTGACTTTGTACACATATTATTACTCTTATATAATATAAGGAACCCTGCGATCAGCCTCATTCTGGACTGATCGCAGGCTGCTCTCACTTTGAGCCTTTGAGGCTCTCTGTGGTTTCGCTTTCCTCTCTCTCTTTTCCTTTTCTCTCTCTTTTACTGGTTTGATTACAGGAATCTGGGATTGTAACAATCCCCTTGTATATTCTTTCTTTTCTTGGTAATGAAATTATTTATTCATAAAAAAAAAAGGTGTCCAGGTCATACAGGTGTTCAGGGTTAGTCCAGTCCAAATGGCACCACAACCTGCAAGGTTTTTGCATGATATGTTGTGTTGATTTTCCATACGCTTTCTCATGTTCTAATGGTTTCCTAGTGAATTCAATCAAGAATCTCAAACTCATGATGGATGCATGCAGTATTTTGTTTCACCTCCCAAATCAACCATTTTGATAATTAGGAAATTGGTTCTGGAATATCTCAATATTTTAAATTTCCTGGCCCTGCAAGTCTGTGAGACAGATTTGTGCAATTTTAGTTTGGTAAATGAGTAGGTCCTAAGGTTGGACATGGGTTGGGTTTGGCATGCCCAATTGGCTATCTGGTCAGGTTTGAATTTTTTCCTAGCAGACCCATCACCCATGTTAGTTTTTCAATACAACAAAAGCATGGTACTTGAGGTTTTGGTTCTGTATGATCTATGTTCTATTTCATTTCTTATTCTCTTAGTTATGCTTATTATATCTTTTACGAACCCATTAATATTTAATATTTCAAGTTTCATAATCTTTGTTAAATGTTCTCAACTCCCGATACATTTTTGTTTGGCAGGTTTGGCAAAATATTCGCACTGCATATGGTGATCGGCCTGAGTTGATGCAGTTGGCTGAAACATTATTTCAAAAATTTGAGTCATTATATGAAGAGGAGGTTTGTTACTTTGTTACTCTTTCTTTTTCCTTATTAACTTCCATGTCACATTTTTCATCTTTGATTCTTCCTCATTTTTATCCATGTTAAGTTTCGTGTTAAGTGTTCATGTTATACTGTGATCAATCCATCGCTGCACAGACGGTACTTTAGTGATGCATGCATTTCATGTAGGGATAGACTTTTATATTTGGAAATTGTGGACTGATTCTGATGATAAAATTTTACTGCATGGCTATTCACTGCTTCCTACAGCCATACATATTTTTATTTTCATTTAGAATGAAGAGATGGATAGTATAATTAGTTCATCTCATGATTCCAAGTGATGGACTGGAGTTCATATGTGCATGAGCACAGTTTCTTTGGGTGAGCTGTGTAGTGAAGCCTGGCTGGATAGCTTATTTTCTGTCATCTGGCAGGCCAGCTGGTGATCATATTTTGTGGTTGTAGTGTCCACATAACCATCTAATTATGGAAGGTTTCTGTCAAAACTCAAAACTAGGGGGCAGTGCATTATGTTGTGTCTTCTACTTTGAGGGTTGACAGCCATTTACTTGCCTGACTTGTAACCCAAAAAAAAAAAAAGAAGAAAAAGGGGGAAATTCCTGATTATCCAATGTGAAGTTTTGAATTACCAAAATGCACATGGATTTCTAAAATGAATGAAAATGCCCCCTTGAAGATGCGTATTACATAAGCACCCAAAACAGAACTGACATGGGTGAGTTTTGGGTCGATTTCGATCATTTACAACAGCAACAACAAAACCATCTGGGGTTGCTTTGTTTGCGGCCAAAGAGGCAGTATCCGTCCGTAGTTGTAAGTGTTGGAATACCTTTGGTGTTCATTGCAAATTTCTGCTTTTCAAAACGGGTGGCTTTTTACAAAATGGGTTCATTGTCAGAAGTAGATGGCTTTTAAAGGCAAGGTTCTCTTCCTTGTACATTATTTGAAAATATTGACTCAAGTATCATCCAAACATGAGCCTCGCCTCATCCTGAAAGGGCTAGAGAGGAAATTGACGGGAACTACCTCATCGGCTTATCACAAGAAACCTATAGTGCAACATTGCAACTCAAAAGTGCAAACGAAATAAAAATCAGAAAAAAATAATAAATAAAAAGGGATATCGTCTTCTTTGCTTGTGGGTTGTGTTGTATATTAAAAAATTTGAGTTTGAAAAAAAGAAACCTGACAAAAGAAACTGATTTTTAGTGGTAAATTTGATGGTAGTTTGTTACAATCACCGGCCCTGTTTTAGGGGGTTTTATTGTGTACCGGAATCATCTCGTCTGCACCCATCAAACCCCACCCACAGGAACTTTGATCTCCTGTGCGCTAGTGGAGGGACAAGTTCTCCATTCAGTCCTTTCTTGCACGAAGCACTTTGGGAAGTTTCTTGGCCGAACAAATTGGGGAAAGTTATTCATTACACTTTTCTCCTTTCCAGATGTGATTTCACTGTTCCACACAAATATGGATCCTGGTTCCAGGTAATTGGGGTTCTGTCTGTTGATTTGAGGAGCAATACACTATAGTGGGTATAGCGAAGTACCCAGGCGTAGGATGCATCACTATTGTGGGTAGTTTTGTAATACACATCTGCAAAATGGGCATTTGGGTTCATTTAAATAAAACCCCGTTGCCTGTTGCTAATTCAAAACTTCATATTGGGTAATCAGGTGATTCCACCACCCTCTGGCTGTGATATTTCAATGCTAAAACAACCTGCTGATGGACAGGTTGTGTTTGGGTCAGCATGAGAAGAAAAAAGGAGAAAAGAAAAGCAGTCATTGAAAAAGAAAGAGGGTCACATCAAAGTGTCAGAGACAGTTGAGAAAATGGAGGATTGGGGGGGGGGGCAATCAGAAATGAGTAAGAGATGAGATAGATAAGAGAGAGAATATAGTGAGGAAGTTGTAGTGATTTAAGTGCAAAACGGAGAAGAGTAGAGAAGAATTGGGGGGAAAGCCCTGAAGTAATAAAATGGGTAGGTGATTGGAGATAGAGACAATATATACCAGATGGATGTAAAAGATGGTGGAAAGAGTGCGGAAATATATAGGATGCCCTCTATGTGGTTCAAAGATCCCTCACTTGGACATGGGTAGGTTGCCATGGGACTTGTGCTAATGAACCGCTGGTCCCCACTTGTCTATTATTCTCATGGAACAAAGGCCCAACATGTATGCAACCCAACCCTAGACTTATTCCTAAGCAAACAAGTCCAGTATGGTAATGAATCTACATCAATAGGGTTGAATAGGGTTTATAAAAATAGAAGAGTATAGAGAAAGAACTAGAAATAAACACTGTTATGGGACTAAACAGTGCCTGTGGAGCAACCAGGAATTACAAATAAGAAAAATATTGCACATAAGAAGAACTAGGAAAGGAAGAAAAGAAGACCAGGAAATAGAGGGAAGAACAGCAAAATTCAATAGAAAGAAGAGAAAAGAGAATAAAGGGTTGACTTCAGCCAAAGCTGAAATGATAGGCTGCCACAACCGCTTGACTAAAACTCAATTTGTGTTCTGAAAGATCTGAAAAATTAGGCTATGTACTGTAACATTCTCAAAAATGGATTATGTTGTTTTTCCATTTTTTTTGGAACAGAAATGGGATAAAAACTGTATGGTAAACCCGGTTCAATTTCTTTTTGAAATGAACCGGCACTTTTTAGGTTATCGAGTCCCTTTTTTGGAGCATGAAAAGCAAGCTTCTCACACTCAGAATCGATTCTGAGCAAAAGGCGCAGAATCAATGCTCTCACTTAAGTATGAAGGGCTAAAACAGGAATTTGCGCTCAAAACATAAGAAATGGCAGATCGTTATGTGGAAACCCTATTACATTCTTCTATCTTGGAAAACCTAAAGAGAGAAGCATACAGAGCCGAAGTGAAGCTTGAAGTGTGATGCTTCAGCACCTTTGAATCTTCATCGCCTGCCGTCGACGAAAACCTGTACTGCGAGATCTCTCTCTCTTTCTCTCCCTCTGCCCCCTGATTTTGTTCTTGTTCGGCAGTTTGTTTTGTTGTTGTAGCAGGTTGAGATCTCTCTCTCTCTCTCTCTCACTTAGTTTTTCTCTCTCTTTCTCTTCATTTGATTCGATCCGATTCGTTTAGGTTGTGTTACATGAGAAATTCTGTTTTCTTGATGCATCTTGATGGGTTTAGGGTTTAGAAATCTGTTTTTTCCTTTGAAGAGGGATACCCACTGGCTGCTCGCATCCTCTGAAGTTTGTTTGCTCTGTCAAAAACTCAAAAACTACTAAATCCAACTGTAACATATAATATTCCAATTAGATTTGATAATTTAATTGGGTGAATTTCTGTTTGCTTTGCTTTGGGTTCTTTATCAAGTACAGCTGATGAATTTCTACCAAAAAAATTTCTCTTTCTGTCTATCCAGCACTGTGGGAGTTGATCTTTAATGGAAAGGGGTGATTTTAGAGTATTGATACCTCTTATTTGTGGGGTTTTTGAAGTTGGATCAGTACTGGAAAAAGAAAAAAAGGAGAGAGAGAGAGAGAGAGAGAGAGAGAGAGAGAGAGAGAGAGAGTACCATGTTCTCATAGAGATTTGGACAGATTAAGCCGAGAGCAGTTGTTTTATGGGGTGCTTTCCTGTTGATCTTAGGACCAGAATTCTCAGTAATGAGATTAATGTATATGAATGTTCCACAACTGTAGCACTTCCAATTTCATGCTCTAACATGGATCTTCCTTCTTCCTGACTGTTCTGGCCAAAGTTATTTCAGTGTTTTAATGTTTTTTGGAGACTCGACTCACTTCTGTGCAGCTATTCCTTTGCTTCACTGGGTAAAACATAAGCTTCTTGATGAGTATTGTGTTTTTTAATCTGATTTTGAATTCCTATTCCTCAAACAATGATATGCCTCTTGGTGGATACAGAGTATTTTTTTTTTTTTTTAGCACTGCTCTGTATTAACAGATTTATAATCGATATTCCTCTTTTCTTGAACTTCTACTGATATGCCTCTTTGACTCTTTGTCAATTTGTTGACCGATATTCTCCAACTTTGTTGAACTAAGTGGTTACTTTGCTTATATGATTATAACTGTTAGAATGTTTCTGGTTTTATCCAATTTAGGCAGCATTTGCTTATATGATTATAACTTTTAGATACGCAAATCAATCGATGGTTGCTTGATGGATTGTGTTTTTTAATCTTCATAATCCATTTTCAATGGTTAGAAGTTATAAATAGCTATTTGTGTAATAATGGTTACCATAACTTAGAACTTATTAAAAAACCATTGACTATCCTAGATTTTATTTTAAAATCACAACTTTGACACCCATGGTGAAGATGGCATTTCATGTAAATATTAGTTTGTAACAGAAAAGATTCTGTTAAGTGTGAACCATACAAGTTTCTGTTTTTTCTAGGTTACAAAATCAAAATTTTTTTTTTTTGGGTTACCTTACAACATTTAAGATGTAGAATCACTCCAAAAAAACAGATGCAAAAAAGTGTGCCAGACCCAGAATCAAGTTTAAAAAACAGAATCGTTACAGTACAGAGCCTTGATGACCAAGCTGGCATATATACAGAAAACCTAATTTACTGAATTATGAACCCTGTGTAGGACTTTGATCCCCATTTTCCTTTATAAAGAATAGTAATAGCAATGGGAAATCAGAGAGAGAATCTAAACACCTGAGGAAACTAAACAATAGACCAGGACTCTTTTTCAACAATCCTTATTATTGAATGAGTTAAACCCAAAGAAATAAGACTGACTCCCTAAAACATGAGTAATAATTAATTCCAAGGTTCAAGGTATCGGGTTTCGACCCTTGCGGAGACCGAAATTTCGGTTGAAACCTGCGAATTTTCGAGGAAACCAGAGAATTTTTCCTTGTTTGGTGGAAACTTAGCTTTCGACCCCCAAACAATGTTTTTTTTTTTTCCTATTTTTTGTGTACATCCTATTTTAGACATTTATAACACATTCACATCATTAGTTTCATAAAAAAAAACACATAAAGTCATACTTGTGTGGCGAACCAAAGGTTCGGTAATCATTGCGGTGAGTTGTTGACTGAAATATGTTGTAGGTAAATGCATTTTCAAAATCAGAAAAAAAGCATTAACATGTAAAAAAAAATTCGGCCACCGTGAATGCGTAGATCGGGTCCTCCTAAGTAACATATAAAAGATTTACATAATTCTACTCTATTTACAAGTATATCATATTAAAAAAAAAAAAAAAAAAAAAAAAAAATTGGGGTAGTTGGGACTTACCTTTTTGGTCCAAGCTGTCTTTCTTATGTAGATGAAGCAAGAACCACCTTTAGATTGAACTTTGTTAGGCAAAAAATGAAAATCTCCATTGTTTCCCCTAGTTTCCCACTCCTAGGAGAAAAAGCTAAGAAGAAAGGGTTGAATTCTGCTAAAAAAGGCTTGGGTTTCTTTTCAAACTAACTTATATAGGACTTGATTCAACCCAAAAGTCGAACAAGTTGGTTTGGCGGAAATTTCCCATGTTTCGGTCGAAACGTGGAAAATTTCATCGAATTTGGTCAAAACATGGTAGAAACCTACAGGACATATCCTTTCGACCCTTGGGGATATGGTCGAAAGCTGCGAAATTTCGCAGTTCTTGATCGAGTTCTCGAATCATGACTAATTCTTTCCATTTGGTTTTGTATTCCAGCCTAAGACAAGATAAAACCCAGAATTAATAAATCCCAGTAATTTCTCTTAGGTATGCTCTCTCATCAGACTTTATGTATGCTCAGCATTAGCCACCTTAATCACAATATCTTTTTAGTTCCCCCCCCCTCATTTTCGCTTCTGCTTCTTCTTCTATATATATATATATATATATTTTTTTTTTGAGGGCCGAAGTTGTGGTAAAACCTAATTGACAATCTGTGGTTTTTGGGATTTGATAATGTAAGGTAGGTTCACCCTAAGGAAACTCCACCCCAATAGCAACACTCCAACCCAAGTATCAGATCTGATTTACAGATCAGAGGACGAAAGGAACTCACAGACTTCTGGCTGAATAGGAAGGAGTCTGTGGCTGGCTGTAGGGAGCTTTGATGGAGCTCAACATCTGGTCAATTACTCCCCTTGTGGTGCTGATCAAACCCTCCAAAGTGTTTTGTGACCTGATTTCAGGTTTGGAAGATCTGAGAAGTTCCCAATTAGGAAACTAAAGATGGTCTGCAGAAACAGGTGATAGGGAGCTCAGTTGGCCACCAAACTGGGATTGATCTGGTCTGGTTTGGCTGCCCTTGATCTTTGTTGATAGCTGATATTCTAAGCTTCAAATCACCTTTATTAGATCCTTAGATACCTTTTTACAGCAGTGAGATAGAGAAGAAAATAAGAAAATAGAAAATAGAATTGATGGAGGGGTGGAAAGGGTGGAAGAGAATAATAGGAATGGGTATCTCATCCCTCAGGTTTTGTGTATCACACCCCTCAAGGGATTATGCTTCTCACCTCTCAATAGCAGCTGTTTCAGCCAAGAGTTTGCACTCACAATTTTCATTAATCAAAACTAACTATTACAATGGATGGTGCCTCCTTTTATAGGCTTACAAAACTGAAATCTAAAATAGGGAACTAAAAGCTGTAAATAAATTCCTAACTTGGACTCTTTTTAGAAACTAGAACTGAACTGAAACTAAAATCTGTAAATAAATTCCTAACTTGGACTCTTTTTAGAAACTAGAACTGAACTGAAACTAAAAGCTGTAAATAAATTCCTAACTTGGACTCTTTTTAAAAACTAGAACTGAACTCCAAAAAGGAAACTAGCCTAGTTACAATTAGGAGAGGAAAAAAAAAAAAAAAAAAAACCTAACTTGGCCACATAAATAGAAACTAAATATTATGCTAGCTGGCCAATTTGATGGAGCAGCCTTCTCTTGGAGCTGAACAAGGGACAGCTGTAAAGATCTTCTAGGAGATTCTTTTGGAGGACAAAACTTGCTGAGAAAAGATGCCTTTTTCCAAGAGGGTTGCCTTGCTGTACTCAGGTTCCAAGAATGGAAACTAAATCTGTAAAGTAGAATGCTGGACAGCCGGTTCGATAGTGCTAACAAGGGAGCTTCTAGAGGCTCCAGCTGGGACTGTTGGGGAGCAAAGGGCATGGTTCGGTTGTCCTAAAGGGCTGGAAAACTGCTGAACAGCTGGCCAAATAGGCCAGATTTGGGCTGGCTCCTTGGGTGGTTCGGCCCATCTACATCATTTGAGCTTTTTCTATTTGTTTATCAAAGATATTATTTTATACTTAGCTTGAGAGTTTACTCGATAACTTCTGATGCAGGTTCTCACCCTTGCCCAGAAATGTGCAGAACTTGCTAATGCTGAAAGTTTAAGTGCTGAGGCAAAGAAAGAGCTGGACATCATTCTTCTGCGTGCAAATGAGATTCCTAAAGCTCCTTGGGATGAGGGAGTTTGTAAAGTGTGTGGCATTGACAAAGATGATGACAGTGTTCTGTTGTGTGATACCTGTGATTCAGAGTATCACACTTATTGCTTGAACCCTCCTCTCGCAAGGATCCCTGAAGGGAATTGGTATTGTCCTTCATGTGTTTCTGGTCATGGTAAAAGTCATGATGCATCAAAACCTGTTAGCAGCTGCCTGGGACGAAAGAGATATCAAGGAGAGGACACTTGTATACTTTCAGAGTCACTGATCCATTTGGCAGCATCGATGGAAGAGAGAGAATATTGGGAGTTAAGCGTGGAGGAGGTTTGTCCAAATTCACCTTCTTCTGGCATTCTTTTATTGTTACAGTTAGAGCATGTCGTTGAATCGACTTTTTGGCATTCACAGGGCGTTCATTTTTGGGTAAAAGATAAATTCTCAAAGACTGACCTGAGTGATCTGTGATTTACTGCTCTAATATAGGCTGTAGAGTTTTTTCTTTTTCTTGGTGAAGATGCGGCTGTGAATTGTTTGCTAATTGCATTTTCTACAGTAGAACTTCTATTAAGCCCTTGTGACTGGGGTATCCTATTATTTAAGTTTTTAGTTAATAAATTGATGCAGATCATTGATGAAGGAAATGGTCTGGTTCCTCATTGACCCAAATTTTACCCAAACCAGGCCATGCATGTGATTGGGGTTGTTTTGTAACTGTGAGTTTTAGATAGAGTAGCTACTTCGGGATTTGCTTAAGATTGGTTTCTTGTTTAGTTTCCTTATTGGATTTTCCTTTTAAATATTCTTCTTAGACAATGGAGAAGTTGGTTGAGTATGGAATATAAAATTGATTAGAGTGTGCCTGTGTCGCTTGTGGTTGTTTGCTCCCTCCGTCTCTCTTTTTCTTCCCTTTTCTTCCCTGCATCTCCAATCGAGTTTCCAATCACAACTTGGGATTGATCATCTCATTCTTCCCCCTTTCTGTGTTTATCCACGTCATCGTTGTTCCCTCCTAATCCCTTCATCTTCCCTACCTTTATCTTCAATTATAATTTTCCTTCTTTGTTCCGGAGGATACTGGCAGCTCTATAGTAGGATCGAGCTCCATTGATTCAGCCCTCGTCACCTTGGGGTTGGGTCAAAGGAAGCCGTGCTCTATGTGATTTTACTGCTAGAGTTTAGCTTCCTCAATCCCCCTTACGGCCTTACCATAAGTTCCATACCCAAATTCAAATCTGTTCTTGAGACTTCCGCCAGAATTGATTTTGGGATCCTCGTACTTGTTCCTTGATTGATTCTTTGGGTGATGTTCAGTTGGACGTAAGAAAGCTCTAAGTTGGGATTAAACTCCTGAAGTTTCAGCTTAGTTGGATCCATTTTGAAGTTTTTCCACCTGCAAACAAGACCCTTACTCGATTTCCCGCCCTTTCCTTTGGTCTTATTTCACTTTTATCCTTATTTTTGTGTTGCTTCCAAGATTACCTCTGTTCAATAATTTCTAAACCGTTTTATGTCCTTTTCTTTTGTACCTGCCAAAACCCCTTCAAAATTCTGGTTGATTACCAGATTGCCACTACACATTACACATTGACCTGTTTAGGCACTTGGGTGTGCCCATAGCGTATCCCAAATGGGTTTTCAAACCCGGGATTGCATTATAAATTACGCATGCTTTTAGTAAAATATATTAAACAGTAAAGATAATTGACTTGTTAAGGTTTTCTAACAAGTGCAGGATTGAGCCAGAACAAGGGTTAGTGTGTTGTTACTAAGAAAGAAACTAGGGTGACATCTATGTTAGGTCTGGGTTATATTTCCTCTGCTGGTTTCTTGCACATGGTCTCTCTCTGCAACTGTTAGTGTTTTATTCTTATTCTGCTTTTTCATGCTAACTGTAAAGGTATTGTTTTTATCTTGGTTGCAGAGGACCTTCTTGCTGAAGTTTTTATGTGATGAGGCACTGAACATAGCGATCATTCGTGAGCACCTTGAACTCTGTGCTGATCTGTCGGTCGACTTGCAACAAAAATTGCGTTCTCTAGCTCTCGAACTGAGAAACCTAAAGTTCAGAGAAGAAACCTTAGTTGCAAGAGCTGCAAAAGGAAACACAAACATGCACAATGGAATTGGAGAAGTTAGAAGAGAAGAAGGAATGAACAATACGCTTACAACCAATGGGAGATTGATGGGCCAGCAGCATACTTTGAATAGCAGAACCAAGTCAACCAACTATTATCCTACGAGCTCTGCTAATTTGCTGCAGCAAGAGGAGGATTGGGAAGGGAGTGAAATAAATGATCTAAACAAACACCCATTCACCTTTCTTTCAAAAGGGATTTTGGAGAAACATTGTGGTGGCATTGAATTTCAAAATATGAGGCCTGCAGATAGCCAAACAAAGGATGTACATTCTCCCATGATTGGCACTCCCTTTTCTCACATGGTTTGTAGTAAAAATGATGTATCCAACACAAAGAATCAGCAGCAGCCTTTATCAACTCAGCAACAAAAAGTTAATGATTTGGGCAAGGAGAACCATATTCAGATTCTGAATGGTAAATGTGAATCAGATGTAGGAAAGAATGATACTTTGCGACCTGCTTTTGATGTTATACAAGGACCTTGTGCATCTTCAAACACGATGAAAAGCCTCCTGGCTGAACATGTACCTCTTATTTCTCTGAACTCAGATGATGTCCTTGGCCATAGTGGTATTCAACCTGTTTTGGATGATTTGCAAGGCTACAATCTTGAAGTGGACTCTCTCAAGAATGAGATTAAAGTTTTACAGGATTCCATTGCTGATGTAGAATCACAGTTTCTTAAGGTATCTGTACGGAGGGACTTCTTGGGTAGGGACTGTGCTGGTCAACTGTACTGGGTTTTAGCCTGGCCGGGTAGATGTCCTTGCTTGGTTGTTGATAGGAATGCAGCAGCACATCAGAGAAAACAAGAAGTCAAAATGAACAGGAATCTGTTTGTGGATGGTTCAACTTGTAGGTCTCCTTCATTTGGCAGAGAGATTTATCAAAGTTCAAGAGGATCCAATGATTTCAGACTCTATGGGCATGAATCGAATGATGGCATTCCTGGATCTGCCTCATGGGTTTTCTATGAATCTGATGCAGAAATTCAAGAACTAATTGGTTGGCTGAGTGCAAGTGATCCAAGAGAGAGAGAATTAAAGGAGTCCATTTTTCAATGGCAGAAATTGAGGTCTGTAGATGGTCAACATGGTAAAATCCATATTAGGGATGACTCTCAGGTTGCTTCATTGCAGCCCCTAGATTTCGAGAAAGTTACATCTCCAGATTGTCTCATTACTCAGGCTTCTACCATACTGGAGAAAAAGTATGGTCCATGCTTGGAGCCTGAAACTACTGACATTCCCAAGAAACGAGGTAGGAAGGCAAAAGTAACTTATGAACAGAGAATGTATAGATGTGAGTGTCTAGAGCCCATATGGGCTTCCAGACACCATTGCCTGTCATGCCATCAGACATTTTGCACTAATGGGGAACTTGAAATGCATAATGATGGAAGGTGCAATTCAGGTGCCTCGGCTCTTGACATTGGCAAGGAAAATGATGATCCCTTGAAAGGGAAAGGGATGATGAAGTTTGAAACCACACAACAGGAGTACACTGCTGAAGTGGACATACTTGAAGGATCGAAGAATGGAAGGTTTGACATTAATACCAGGTTGATCAAATTTCAGAACAAGGGAATAGTGTGTCCATATGGCATTGAGGAGATCAATACCAAGTTTGTCACGAAAGGTTCTAATAAGGAACTGGTGCGAGAAATTGGGCTTATTGGTTCTAATGGGGTTCCTTCTTTTCTCTCGTCAAGCTCTCCTTATCTAAGTGACCCTACACTAGTGTTGGTTCCTACTCAAAAAGATGAAGCTGATCCAGTTGTTGGGCCTGCTGTTGTGGAAAAGCAGTTGCCATTTTCTTTAGAAAACAGTGTTGGATTTAACACAAGCAGTGACAATATTACCAATAGTTCACCAAGAAGATGTGCTCCAAATGGCAATGATGAGGAGGCATTAAAATCTGAAAGATCCAAATTGGAATGTTCAACGGATAGAGATCAAATTTCTTCCATAAGTAATAAAACTCGGGAACCGGAGGTTGGCCCCTGCTGCATAGTCCCAGAGTCTTCATTGAGACCATTGGTAGGCAATGTTTCTCAGATACTAAGGCGGCTGAAGATCAACTTGCTTGATATGGATGCTGCCCTCCCAGAGGAAGCAGTCAGAACATCAAAGTCACACCTGACAAAGAGATGTGCCTGGCGTGCATTTGTCAAATCTGCAGGTTCAATATTTGAGGTGAGTTGATCTTTTTCCTTTATTTGGCAATCTACATTCTTTATGATATATCCTGGCATTTCATTGACATGTCATATTTCCCATTGGTACTGTCATATTTCCCATTGGTACAACTCACTCAATTAAGCTTTATCCCAAGTAATTCTGGCTTCGCCATTCAACTCTCTCTGTCATGATAGAGGACAAAAGTATTCTACTGCTATAAAACACAGCATCTTAAGGAGGGCGGGGGGGTTTACAACAATAGAGAATGGAAGCTGATAAGATACAAGAAGCCAAAGTCATTTATCTTTAAGCGAAGGCCATCCATGTCTTTTCTTACTACTTATAATTCCTCTAATCTGTACCGTATCACTGCTTACTAGTGCATTTAGTGGCAAAAATTGGTCCTATTTTAATATTTAGGGGGTATGAGCTTTTAATTTTTTTGGGTTTTATTTGTAATGGGTTGGATTATAAGACCCAAAAGTGAGGGTCTAAAGAGATTTGCAAAAATAGATATTTAATTATTAGTGGGGTTCATTAAGTAAGGTAATTGGCTTTAGTTTACTTAGGGGTGTCAAAACCTAGCCCGAACCAATAAAACCGACCAAAAAACCCAGACTGAACCAAACTGATATTGGATTGGTTTTGGACTGAGGTATGTTGGGACCGGCTGAAAACCGGACCAAACTGAACCTGACCAATAACCAAACCGAATGAAACTGATAAAAAAATAAGTGATTATGAGGTTATAAATAGGTGAATTGATTATCCATTTTTTACAATATTAGCAAGAATATTTTTTGTTGTGAGGGGAATTGTTACAAATCAATGAATATGAGGTTATGAATAGCGAAATTGAATTGTAAATTCTAATGCTTCAATTGATCTCCTTGTTCACTATACAAAATCAGTTGGATTGTTAAAGGAAGGATTTGATAGTATCCATTGGTTCCAATGATTTGTGGGGTTCATTTTGTGATTTCAATATTAGTTATCTTCTTAGTTTTTAGTTAAATATTGGTTTCAATATTAATTATTTTTCCCTTACACTGATAAAAAATGATTTCGTCACAAATTTAAAGTGTTTTCACCAAATCTTTCATCACTACAAGTTATGAAGGCAAGATTTCATTAAAGTTCAAGCCCAAAAGTAAACCGATCTAAACCGTTATCAATCCGATAGTGAAAAATCGAAATAAACTGAATCGGACCGAAACCGATTCAGCCTGAATAAAACCGATCGAACCGACCGTTTGACACCCCTAAGTTTACTCATTAAAGAGTCCTATATTGGATAGTTGTGTGGGCCAAGTTATTAATAAGTCTAGGCTTAAAAATATTTGAGTCCTTAATAGTTAAGTTTTTTTGGGTGAATAAATAATTCATTATCGAAGAGATGAAGAAGAAAAACAACCCCAAAGAGGGGGGGGGGAAGAAAAGAAAAAGAAAAAAGCCCCTTAAGGGGATACAAGATTCCTGATTATAGAGCTTGGAAGCTCCTAGGAATCAACAATATGACAATTTCTTGGGGAAGGAGGACAAGTGAGAGATTTTTGATATCTTTGCTTTGACATCAAAGAAGATGGACTTCCAAATCTTTCCAAGAAGCCGAGAATTGGAGTTCCATTTCCTGTGGTTCTGCTCCATCCAGATTTGATTTAACGTAGCGTAGAAGGCTAGTTTTCCCACATAATCGCAAATAGTCTTCCCTTGGAAGGTCATATCCATCTAAACCCACTCCCTTTGGAAAGGGAGAATTGTCCTTTGAGCCGGCCAGCATTTGGAGAGGATAAGCTTCCAGATGGATAGGAGATGGGGCAGGCAAAGAATAGATGATTTGTGTCTTCCGATGTAGCTCCACAAAGATGGCATAAAGGAGAGACCTAGATACCTCTTTGGATAAGGAATGCTTGCGTGGGAAGGCAGTTCATAAAAACTCTCCAGGCGGTGAAGCTTTGACGAGGAATGTGGTGCTTGAACCAGATGAGCTTGTGCCAAGGGGAAGGGGACCCCCGAGATCTAGAGAAGTCCCAGGCGGACTTGACGCTGAAAATGCCACTCGAAGCATGGGACCAAATGATAATGTCGGCCCTTCTGAGACCCTGGGAAGGGATGGAAGGCAGAGAGGACCAGATTTCGACAATCTGAATAGAGGCAGGGTCAGGGGGACTGCAGGAACTTGAAGAGATGATATTAGCAACCTTGGCATGCCTAGACAACCCAGAGTTGTAGATATTTCTGGCACTGAGAATTTGAGAGAGAAGCCCTTTGGGATGCCAAGGATCCAGCCATAGGAAGGTGGAAGCACCGTCCCCTTTGCAGGATAAAATGACTCTGGGAGCTAAGTATCTCAAGGAGATTAGCTTACGCCAAACCCAAGAGACATCAGAAGGAGAGCGGACCGACCAAAAAGTTTCCTGCCTGAGGAGGTGGGAGTACACCCAATCCTCCCAAATGCTTTTCTTTTTACTGACGATCTTCCATATAAGCTTAAGGGTGCCAGCCATGTTTACATCCTTAATGCGCCTCAAACCAAGACCCTCTTCATTCTTGGGAAGGCAAGTGGCTGCCCAACTAAGAGGGCGGAGGAAACGAGAGGACTCACAGCCTTTCCAAAGGAAGGAAGCAAATAAGCATTCCAACTTTGCAATAATCGTCTTGGGCAAACCATAGATACCAGACCAATAGATGTAAGATGCTTGATGGACGGATCTGACGAGCACGAGATGGCCTGCAAAGGATAGGAGCTTTCCTTTCCACAGTTGGAGACGCTTTCTAATAATGTCCAGCATAGGGGAACAGTGATGACTCGAGAGTCTGGCAGGAATGAGAAGGAGACCCAAATACTTAACCAGGAGAGATCCCAGAGTAAAACCTGTAATCTGGAGGAGAGAGACCTTGGAAGCATCCGATATCCCTGCCAAGAAAATGAGACTTTCTTGGATTGATGCGAAGACCAAACATCAAAGCAAACTGGCTTAGGCAGTGCATAATAGTGCCAAGGGAAGAGGCATTCGCTCGAGAAAAGATCATCAGGTCATCGGCAAAAGGAAGGTGAGTGAGCTTGATGGCCTTGCATTTGGAGATGGGGATGATGAAACCTTGATCTGAAGCAAATTGAAGGCTACGGGAAAGGACTTCCATAGAAAGACAAAATAAGTAGGGGGATAAAGGGCACGCTTGACGAATCCCTGCAGGTGAGAAGTATTCTGCCGAGCTACCATTGACCAACACAGAGAACTTGGGGGAGGCAATGCAGTGAAAGATCCAGTTGGAGAAGACCAAAGGGAAGCCCATCATGTTGAGAACTGAGATAATGTAATTCCATCTCAAGGAATCAAAAGCCTTGTGAATATCAATTTTCATGAGGGCTGCAGAGGGATGAGATTTTCTGTTAAAGCCTCTAACAATCTCATGGCATAGAAGGATGTTGTCTCCAATGGATCTTCCCGGGATGAAGGCTGACTGGTTGTCACTAACAAGGGAGTCAATGGAAGACTTAATCTGATTGGCAAGAATCTTTGCAATGAACTTGTATAGGAGATTGCAGAGAGAAATAGGCCTGAAGTCATTCATTGTGTTAGCACCCTCCTTTGGTATAAGACAGAGGAGGGTGTGATTGATAGCCTTGATCTGACTAGGGTTGAAGAAGAAGCTCTTGACAACTTTGATAAGGTCCAGTTTAATAATATCCCAAGCAAAGGAGAAGAAGCCCACACTGAATCCTTCTGGCCCCGGAGCTTTGCTAGCTTTGTGGGAAAGGATGGCTGTAGTGATCTCATCATCAGAGGGAATGGCCCAGAGCAGAGGAGCGACATTGTCCGGGACAAGTTTGTTTATGAGCCCCTCGGGAATGGGGCAAAGCTGGGGAAGCTTCCGGATTGAACAAGATCTTGAAATGGTTTGCAGCAGCCTCTTTTATCTCATCCACTCTAGTGACTTGGGAGCCATCAGGATTAGAGAGGATGGTAATGGAGTTGAAATTATTTCTAGCCTTTAAGGAACAGTGGACATAAGAGGAATTAGAGTCTCCTAATTCCAGCCAATTGATTCTGACCTTTTGCCTTAAAAAACTTTCTTATTGGGCCAAAAGGGCTGAGAGGTTTGCAAATTCAGACTTTTCCTTCTCAGCAAGAGAAGATTCCAGATGAGCAGACTGAAGACGAATCTGGATGGAGGTTAACCGTTTCATGCAATCAGTGACAAGAGAGGAGATGTTACCAAAAGTGTTAGTATTCCAAAGCTTTAGGGCTTCTTTGACATTTCTGAGCTTCCTGGCAAAGGCAATGAGAGGGGTAGAGAAAGCTTGGACAGGCTTAAGTCAGGTCTCCTCAACAACCTAAGAGAAATCAGGGTGAGAGGCCCACATGTCGAAAAATTTGAAAGGTTTAGGCCCAAAGGAGTTGTAGGGATGAATGGATAGGAATATGGGACTTTGGTCTGAGATGGAAGGAGGCTCAAAAGATGCATGGAAAGAAGGAAAAGCAGATAGCTAGGCCTCATTTACAAGCATCCTATCAAGCTTGCAAGCATTACAGGAAGACCCCGTTTTCCAAGAGAACTTGATACCCGACCAGCAAAGATCATCCATTGTTATGTCCTCAGTGCAATCATTGAAGGAACTAATGTTTGCCATGTTTAGATGCCCACCTCCTTGTTTTTCATGGGAGTAGCGAACAACATTGAAATCTCCACAGATCCCCCAAGGCCGAGATCCCAATTGACCAGCAATAGCACGGAGGTCATTCCAGTGGGAATCTCGCTCAATCAGGCTGTTTGAGGTGGCATAGATAAGAGAGAAGAAAAGGGAAAAGCTGTGGGTAGAATCAGAAATGGACACATGGAGGATCTGAGAGGAGGAGAAGAGGGAAACTAAGAGGATTTTAGGGTCCCAGAGGATGCAAATTCTCCCATTTGGATGGTGAGAGTGGTTGGTGAAGAAGGACCAGCCAGGGGTAACAATGGAGGCAATACGAGAGAGAATTCTCTTTAATGTGGGTTTCCAACAAAAAACAAAAACCAGGACGAAGGTCTTTGATAACCGAGCAGGTGGCGGCATGCTTAGAGGGGGAATTCAGACCCCAAAGATTCCAGACCAAAGCCTGCGACGTTAGGCAGTTGGAGGAGAAGGCAACTCATGCTCTGCAGAGAGAGGGCAGGCGGTGGCACAAGGGGACGAGACCTGCTGCGACGCTAATAGGAGCGGTGCGAGGGGGAAGCAGGAGGAGCTAGCGGGGCAGGAGCCAAGGAAGACTTAAGCCGAGGCTTTCTGGTACGTTTCTTGGCGAGAGGCCTGTTCGGAATATCAGAGGAGGCGGGTGAAGAAGGCGGGTCGAGCTGGGTCTGATGGGTTGAGTCGATAGGGCTTGAGTCAAGAGGGCTTGAGATAATGATATTGAGCTGAGGAGGGTTTAGATGTGGTGGCTCGTCGGTGTTAAGGGAGGTGGGCTGGCCTGAAGAGGAGTTTTTAGTAGGCGATGGGCCAGGAAGATGGGCCTGGGCCGACACACAAGGGAGGGATAAGAGGCCATGGCTTTCTAGAAGAGAGGAGGGGGGTTGATCCAAGGCTCGACCAACACATCGGTTGGACCAGACATGGCCAATGAGCCAGGAGGCTTTGGTGTGGTCTGGACCGAAGAGGCGGGGACAAAAGGAACTTTGGGCGAGGTAGGGGGTGTCTTTCCAGAGAGGGATCTCGCAGGTGCCAGATCGCAGCAAGAAGCAGAGAGATGACTTTCATCTTCAGAGGTCGTAGCCACCGAGGACTCGATTTCAGAGGCATCTTCAATTGAAGAAGAAAGATCTTCAGAGGAAGAGGCGTTAGAAGCCGATGACGCAGAGGATTTTTCACCAGAAGATGGGTCTTCTTGGGAACTGACAAGGGTGTCACTGGCAGGAACACAGGTTGGGGAAGGCCGCAGATCCGACTCCTCTTCCAGCTGCAGGATCGAGAACCGATTTTGACCAGTGGGCAAGCCATCAGCTAGGACCTCTAGTCGCAGCCCAGTAGAGGAGGTGGAAGCATGAGATGGCCGACGGCGACGAGCGCCGATCATGTGAAAGAGACATAAGCGATCGATCGCTGCAAGTGTTTGGACCTTTTGGATCAGCTGCAAGGGGTTTTGGAAGGCAGGTGGCCGTATCATGTCCAAAAACCTTACAACACAGGCACTGGGGTGGGCGCCAATCGTAATGGACTGGTTGTTGGAAGCTAAGCTCATCACCATCTTGGACAGAGATGGAAGGAGGAAGAGCAGAGGAGGCGGAGACTTCGACACAAATCCGAGCATAAGCCAACCTGTCTTTCTTGTTTGTTCTAACATCGGAGCAAATAGGGGTGCCAAGCACTGAACCTATGGTACTCAGCCCATCGGTACACCAAAAGTGTAGTGGAAGACCCGGCAGAGAGATCCAAAGCGGGATGGTGGAATAGTCCACCCGGTTCAACAGAAGCTGTCTGTTCCAGGATCTGAGCAAGATAGGCTTGCGCCCCACGAGCCAGTGGCCCCCCTCCAAACATCGGATCTTATCTCTTTCCTCAGAGAACTTAAATAGGAAGAAGCCATGGTCCTTCAAGAAGGTGTCCACAGTCCCAGAAGGTCGCCATTGCTTGAGAAGAGCCTGCTTTACCTGATGGAAGGGCGGCCTACTGCCCAGGAAGTGACCAATGAGAGAGCAGGACCACCTGGAGACTTCATCTTCAAGATGCCGGACATTTTGCTAGCAGGGAATCACCCAAGGGACAGGGGGTCACGAAATGAAGAGGAAGGCCATCAACATGAGCCGAGACGGAAAAATTATGCTGAGAATTCCTAGCATTTGCAAGGGGGAGGAATTGGGAAGGAGAGTGGGGTTGGAGGTGGTAAAGGGAAGTTCAGGGGAGGAAAGACGAGTGGTTTCAGGAACTAAGGGTGGGGGGAAGCCATGAATGCCGGAGCTCAGGCCAGAGTTCTGGAGATCATGAGGTTGGCGGTCCGAGCCATCAAAAGCTGAAATTTCCGTTTGAATTGATCTTGTGTGAGAGTATTACTGATTAGTTTGGAACATCCTTAATAGTGAAGTTAGTTTGGCAACCTAAAAGTTTTAGATTTAGGAGACTTTTTTTTTTCCTTATGAGTATGTAGACCCCCCCTAACGATGATGGTTAATGGAATAGAATACAAAATTTGGATTTGAATTGTGTAGCCAAGAAGGATTCTTCTTTTTTCTCTCTTTTCCCTTATCCCTCTCCCGTCTCTTTCTTTTCTCCAAATTATTATTCATGGGTACTGTTCATGGCCCCAGAACAGCTCATTTTCTCCTTTTAATTCTCTTTTTTCTTTCTTTCTTTCTTTCTTCATCACAGGCTGCTGAAATCAACACATCAGCAAGCCTTCAACCTTGTTTTATCAAGAAAATAGTTCAGATCTGGGCCTGTGAAGCAGCAGATCCATATCTCTGATTCCTTGACTAGAATCTAGGGTTGGCTGGCTGCATCCCTATGCACGTGCAGATCATCAACAGAAATTTTCCTTATAACGTTCAGCTTCAAATTTCTCATGTATGGGCTGCATCACTGTCCTTTGCTAGTAAATCAGTGGCTGTACTTTGCTATAATGCGTTGCATTAGCTTTCCGTACAAACTAAACTAAACTAAATTTTTTGAGGTCTCTGATAATTAATTCATTTTCTGTTACTTTTTCCTTTTGCTTGAATTCGGGCAAATTTTTTGATGATTTTTATTTTTCCCTCTTTCAGATGGTTCAAGCGACAATCATTTTTGAGGAGATGATCAAGACGGAGTACTTGAGAAATGAGTGGTGGTATTGGTCATCACTTTCTGCTGCAGTGAAGAACTCTACTATCTCCTCCCTTGCCCTCCGCATATACACATTGGATGCTGCCATTGTATACCAGAAGGTTCCACTAAATTTGGATCCAACGGACAATCCCAAGCCTAGCAGTAAGTCAGGCAAGAAGAAGAAAGATACAGAAGATTGATTTAGTACTCATTTGTCTCTAACTTTTGGAGGAATCACATCAAATCTGATCTCAGTGGAAATGAGGTGAGAGATGGCCCCACCCTGTAAAATATAAATTGGTACTCCCACCTCAAATGTCGGCATGTGCTCCGTCAAATGGATATTGAGGGGGAAAATGGAATTTGGGGGAAGTGGCTGTTGCAGTCATATTGCCAGCTCTTGTTTGTACATATAGATCATGGCTGACTTGCTAACATGGATGTTGGATTTAGAGGGAAAGCCCAAATCAGAGGGAGAGTATTATGAGAAGGCTCAGATTTCAGACTAGCTCCCACTGTTAGGGCGCTCTGAAATTTTTCTCTTGAGGGGAGAGAATGGATATGCAGTTCCTCGTAAGAGCAAGATCCACATCCACATACAAAGGTACCAATGTAAAAAGAAGACAAAGAAGAGCAGTTGTAGTTTAATATATCTCATTCTTTAAATGTGTTTGGCCTAGCTTCTTGCTCTCATTTGTACACAGAGTTTCTCCTTAGGTGTCTTTGCTATAACTAGTGCAGCATCAATGCCCGAGAATATGGAGGTTTAGTGGAGCAGTTTTTTCCTGGTAAGTGAAATTCATGTTTCCTCATCTAATGGTTATACGGTTGACATGCATCAATGTTTCTAGTCATGCATTTAGTGTCACTGCATAGGATACTCTTCCCAGCAAATGAGATCAATTAGAAATTCTAGCTATACCATGTAGCACCTTTAGGTGCGGGCATGTTTTTGCAAGGAGTGTTCATGGTTGTAGTTTGCCCCTCTGTTTATGGTCTTAACAGTAGCCATATAGTCATATACTAACTGGGAAATCCAGGCTGCCTGAACGGCCTTTGGGCTTACAAAGGATGAGAAAGCAGGAAGTTTTTACATTGTTCAACAGAAGACCTGCCTTTGCATGTTTTAGTACTTCTGAAATTCAACACGTGTATCTGGCTCTTCAATTGCAAGGTGGCAGTTTGTTAGTCCCAGCTTACTTCCAAGCCTAGATTTCGTACCTTTTTCTTTGTTGGTGCAACATCCCGCCAACTCCATCCTCATTCTGTGTTCTCCTAGGTCATGCCACATAAAGAATTGGCCATCATATCAGAGTGCAAATGAGTTTGTTATTCTGACTTTTGGTTTGGTAAGCTGTCATGAATCCCTACAACCCTGGTCCTTCGAGATTTATAAAGCCTGCTGATCTTTGGGATTATTTTCTTCCTCCTAGCAGTAGTGACATTTTTTGAATATTTGAATTGACGAAACAGTTTTCATTTGAACTATGAAACCCATCTCAGCCCATTTAAAATGCATATTTCATTGCTGTTAATTTAGGATATTCTTTTGGTCGATTCATTGGCATTGCCACTGTTTTAGGTACACTAAATTTAGTGATAGTGGCTGACATAATATGCCTTGTTCCATTCAGGCATAACCACTGTCTACAATTATGTGGAAGTGAGAGAAACGTTAGTCTGATATTCGATGGGTTTCTGTGGTCTAACAGTCATCTGTCTGTCTGTCTTTGAAATATCGCATAATTGTTTAGTTGAAAAGTTCTCATCAAAACAAAGTAGATGTAGTTTATTGAAAAATTAAATGCTTCAGAACAACTCCAGGTTTAATGAAATTGGAACGTGTAGCTTGATTTACTCATTCATAAGATGGTCTCTTCTATTCTCCCTGCTGGAAAACTGATTGGGATGGTCTCAGATCCTATAAAAGGTGGCATGCCTTGATGATTCAAAATCTTAGATGTTACTACCTAGTACTACTACTACTATGCAACTGTATAGATGTCCCACTAGATCCATTTATTTCTTTCTTCAATAGAGGCTCATTTACCATTATTGTTACACAGGAGAATTTGGAGGCCAATTCTTTGTCTACTTATTTTCCCCACAGATTTTAAGGTTGTCAGTTGAACCGAGTCGAGTGCAGCTGTTCAAAGGAGGGGAAGGGGTATCATATGTGTAATCTTTTGTCTTGTTAGCCCTTTCAGAAAATTGGAATTTAGCAGGTTGGAAAAGCCATCTGAAGCAGGAGTAGGTAAAACAAACCTCTTCGATGCCTAAATGGTCGCTTGATTGTGTATACAATCTAAAAGTCGAAGGTTCAAGGCTTGTCAACTCAAAAAAAAAAAAAAAACAAACAAACAAACAGACAAACGAACAAACATACACTACCAGGGAGTTGTTGTGAAATCATTTCTTGTATCATATGGTTGGCTCAGGTTGTAAAAGCATGAATTGGGATCCCGGATCAGAATCGATTCTGGTGATCGGTGAAAATTGGTCTAGATCTTAGTTTTACAAGCAGGATTGTTCTGATCCAAATCTGATGGAATCGGGATTGATCTTTCAAACCCTGATTTGGGTAGAAGACCTTTTCCAAGCTTACAGGGAACAACAAAGCTTGTCAGCAGTTAGCAACAGATTGTTCTGGCTTTTATAGACACAGAAATGATTCAAAAGCAATGTATTGAAAGTATTGCTGTGTTCTACGAACCATCAGTTACATGCAAGGATTAAAAACCCAGAATTGGATTGAATTGGATCGGTGAGGAGATGGGCCGTCAACAATAGAACATGAAAGCTAGTGATGGCATTCGATCTTCGGACAATCTAATCACAGCATCAAATTACCATGGTGAAGAGATTCTCTTTTCACCTATGGTGAAAGAAATTATAACTTTCACCTTTTGACCTCTTTACTATTTTTTTTTTTTTTCGTCCTTATTTGATCTCTTGGTACATATATGAAGATGGTGACTATATTTCGAGCCTCATCACTGTTAGGAATTCACACCACAACGGAACAACGATTACCAAAAGCGGAAAAAAACCCCAAGTCTATCCTCAGACCTTATATATTTGATGCATGCGTTATAGTATAGAGAAACCTAAATCCCCGAAAGTGCAAAAACACCTCTCAATATAAAAAACTCCTGAAATTCAGATATGTTGAGGAAGAATCAACAGTAGCTCTTGAATTAAATTGAAGTAAAATTTCACAAATAACAATCACATGGACATTGATGGAGGTCAAATGTGCTTTTCTAATTATGAGAAAATTGCTCCAATCTCTTTTTTTCTTCTTCCCTTGTATCTTTCTGTTGACTTTTTGAATGATAAGTTGGTAAAAAAGGATCTACAGCTGCCATCTCTTTCTTCCCTTTCGTTGATTACAAGAAATATCAAAGGTTACGTGAAGTAAGATGCAACAATGTACGTCTGCAAAACGTTATCCATGACGTCCAGCCTATCACTTATCTTGTAATTATAAATATTAAATTTTTTTTGTTTGTATAGTCATCGGTAGAATTCCATGGAAGTAGCTCTCAGCCTGACGTTTGCTCTGGATTTGTTTCTACGTCTCCTTCCTTGACTTTCAGTTTGATAATCTCATCATTAAAAGTTAGAAAAACAAAAAAGAACTGATGAACCTCTCTCTCTCTCTCTCTCTCTCTCTCTCTCTCTCTCTCTCATACACACAAAGCAAAGGAATAGATTTGTTTGTTAAGAGGAAAGTGATGATAGAAATTTGCATACGATCAATATGACAGAACATTACAATTGATATATTCTAATAAGCTTAGTATGAGAAAGTACTATATTTCAAGTCATGAGCTCGGGAGCCTCGTGACCTTGGTGAAAAAGTAAGATTGTTCCATTATGACTAAGTGTTTACGGATTTGAGTTAGCAAACAACTTCTTCGCAAAGCAAGGTAAGGTTGCCTACATTATGACCTTCTCTAGATTCTCAGTGGCGGGAGCTTAATACATTGGGGGTATGCTCTTTTTTTTCATAAGCTTTGATCAGTTGGGTGACAACATTTCCTATCTCTTGTAGTGTAGCGAGAAAATGCCAAAGAGATGAAAGGGATGAAAGCAGACATATCAAGTCCTCTCTATCTCAAGAGAAGTTATCTTCGGTAATGTTTCCCATCAACCTTTCATATAAAAAGAACAAAACAAAAATAAATTAATGTAAGGATCAAGGAATCCTGAATTGGCTTGTTTTAAATAAGAAAAGTTTAGATGTGATTATGCTTATTGAAGTATAATATTTTATTTTTTGTCATGTGGCTTTACTGAGATAGCTATTGTGAATAAGTATTTGGCAGGCATCTCATTGGTACTGTTCTAACATAAAATGAGCCAAAAAAAATAGCTGAAATTACAAAATGAAATTTTATATTTATATTTTAAAATGAGTAAACCCCTCTTCCTTAATTTCTTTTTATTTTTTTATTTTTTTTATCAGATGTCATTTTCAAATTTTTTTCTAAAACTTTGAATCAGAGTTCGAGCTAAATTTAAATCACTGAAATAAATGAAAGGTTCTCTATCACATGGACAAATCCATGTAGTGTCTAATCTCAAATAGTGAAACTCAATGTGACACCTTAAATCACCCAAGTGAAAAGAAAGAAAGAAAAAAAAAGCATGTTGATATTCTCGCCCCATGTTTGCCTTTCTTGGTTTTCTCTGTTTCTGTATTCATTTCCATTCCAACTCTGCAATCTTAATTGTGGGATTTCAACATTTTCTCCTCTCTCCCCTGTCCCAAAAAAAAAAAAAAAATCCCCACCCTCTGTCTCTCTTTTTCAAGAATGAACATAAAATTCCATTTAGTTTTATAAGTATAAAAAAAAAGTAAATATGAGTTTATTATTGTCACATAATTTCATTATTTTTGTGTCGTAAAGTATCTATAAACAGATGATATGTTCATTCCGACCATTGATCAATATCATGTACATCTAAACCATCATATCACTTACCTAATTACCAACCATCTTTCAAATATCCCTACCATTAGCTCAGCCTGTGCACCAGAAGAGTCGGCTTACAGGAGGGGTTACCATCCAATTGAATGTCCCTCATCCCTCTTATGAAATGACATATCTTCCCCTATTATTCTGGGACAAATAAGTGGGAGAAAGAGATATATCACATGGCTCCAATCAAAAGACTGGTCAAGTAAATGGATAATTAAAAACTAAAACAAAATTATTTTCAAAAAAGGAAAAAAACCATTTATTATAATTCACCAGCAAATAGGAAGGGAGTCCCAGTTCATAGTTCATACTATTTAGAAAGGACAACTATTCGTATTCCCTTTAACTCTTGCCCTTATTTTTCCTTCATCACTCACCAAATTATATAGGGATTTTACACAGCAAGAAAAAGAGAAGAAGAAGAAGAAGAAGAAACACTGCAGGGTAGAATGTAGATTATAGAAGAAAAGAAGAGGAAGAGAGAACTCTTCAATTCCAGACCCACCAGGCCAAGGTCTCAGTGGCCTCATGGGGTTGGTGATCGCCACTAGCAAAGACGCCGGAAAAGTAAGTGCCACCATTATCACTGCCGTTATCTTCCACCCCATCGACAGGACCAGTCCCAGAGCCAGACCCATCGCCGCCCATGCAGCCATTCTGGTATTCATCATCAGGGAAGTAAGAGTCGCCGCTGTCCACCAGCTGTAGACCACCATCATCGACGTCCTCCACGGCGCTTCCTCCGCTCCCTGGACTCAGCCGGTCCTCCACCTTCACACTCATCTGAATCGCTCCTTCCTCGCCAGGCCCTCCTTCCACTTCGACTACCGGTCCGACTGGTTTCTGACCAGCCGCTCCTGTCTCTTCCTTGGCCTGCAATTTCTCCGTCATGGACACCACCTGCATCAATAATGGAAGATTCAATCTGTTCATGGAGTAACGGTAGTAGTTGCAGGGGAAGAAGACATGAAAGAAGGAAGCTATGAGCTGGGAAAGTGGGAATATACCTCAGCTTTGAGCTTTTCTTTCTCCTTAAGGATGGATTCGTAATCAGAGAGGAGGGATTCGTAAGAGGACTTAAGAATATCATAATCTCTCTCTAGTTGCTTCGTCTTCCAACGAGCTCTGCGGTTCTGGAACCACACAGCGACCTGCCTCGGCTGCAGGCCAAGCTTCTTGGCAAGCTGCGTCTTCCTTTCTGGCTCCAGCTTGTTCTCTGCCTCGAAGCTCTTCTCCAAGAGGTGAACCTGTCCATTCACAAACACCAAAGCACCACCACTAGGATTTCTTTAACCCATCAAATAACCATTAAAAAATTTCTGAAAAGGGAATAAAGGTTAATATTCAGTTCATCTCGGAATCCCAGAAAAAAAAAAAGGTGTTAAGGCACTAGCCCACTAGATATTAAAGAAAGATTTGGAACTTTTCGTAAAAGAATTGATCCTCTGTGAAATATGAACACGTATCGGATCCAGAATCATCAGCTAAAGCAAATGGGTTTGGTGGTACTGGTCCCCTTTACCTGGTCAGGAGTGAGGCGCCTTTTCTTTTCGGGAAGCTGTTCGTCGTAATATTCTTCATCCATTAGTTCTTCCGGCGAGCTGAAGAAAGGGCGCCTCTTCGTGTTTTCCTCCATGTTCAGCATCGATCCCGTTCCTGCGGTGATGATACTAGTCATGAAATCAATAATTTCCCTTTTAATACATTCTCCATAGATTAAGTTTAGTGTGCTCTAAGCGAAAACTCTGTTTTAGATTCGAAATCAAAACAGAGCAAACCAAGAGTAGATCTTAAATGAAAATAATTTCTGCAATTCTATTGAGAAATCCAAGAAGATGGAAAGAGAAAGAAAAAAAACTGTTGGGAAGAGAGAGAGAGAGAGAGAGAGAGAGAGACGGGGTAGTATTGTAATAAAAAAGCTATCTCACCTCGAAAGATAGAATCTGGGTTCCCAAGGAGCAACATGTTCCCATGGCAGGAAGCATCGAAGAACAAACAACCGGAATCCATAGAGGAGCTCATCTGTTAAGGGTTTATCCCTCTGTGTGTCACTGCGTCGTCAGATCGTCGGAGAAAGCAGGGGCTTCTCCCCTTCAAACCCAACCCCCGACGTAATTTACTCTCCGAAGGATTGGAAAACAGAAACGATCAGTACAGACAAGGCTCTACAATCTACATAAAACCCAACCCCCACGAAAACCAAAGCAGTAGAAATTTTAGTATCTTTCTTCTGAGATGTGTCAGAAGATCATGAACTTATGACGAAAGAAGCTAGTACTCCACAGCAATCTCGTCGGAGTTTCAGTTGGACATATACAAAATCCCATCACGGGTACAATATTCCCCAGCTCCGCCGATTTTCAAAAATCCGTTCAAGATTTGGTAGATAAGTACTGAGTCTCAGAACTTAGAAAACTCACTGAGATTCAATCAGAGAGAGAGAGAGAGAGAGAGAGAGAGAGGAAGGGCTCAAGGAGAGATTGAAAACTTTTTCTTTTCTTTAGCTTTTTGAGCTACCGGAGCGGTGTCTGTACTCGCCGGCGGTGGATTAAAGGGGTGGGATTCAGGCAGAGTTGCGTCTGCTCCACAGTCCTAAGGTGGTTGTCGCAGCTAAAGTTGAGAGAAGAGGGACGGTTGCTTTTTATAGTGATGGGAATTTCGTCAATTGACTATAATAACCTTATGATTATTCTATGATTGATATTTTCTCCTTTAATTTTAGGGACTTTTTCGTCACTCTAGTATTTCTGATGATCTGGAGTCTGTAAACGGGGACAAGTGGATAGTAACCGTTGGATAAGGTAGCATATATTAGATCAGAATGGTGGGGACCACAGTTAAAAGGGACGTTGGGACTTGGGAGTTGGGAGTTGGGGATTGGGAATTGATATCGTGAGTCGTGCCTCATGGTTCCCAATATAACGGAATTCAAGTCCATGCGCTCCGGTCGGGTGGCTGTCGGATGTTCCTCTCGGGTTTCTCGGGTTATCCGACTTAGCTTTTACCCTTTTTTTAGTCAGACCTGTTTCTAAGTACCATGGGGGCCAAGTGCATTTTTTAAGTAATTCTCTCTCTCTCTCTCTCTCTCTCTCTATAGCCACATCCGACTGTTGAGAGCATTTCAAGTATATATCTCAGCACCTGGATGCACATTTCAAGGAGTTCTCAGCCACCAGATGAGCATTGAACTCTCTTCCGCACTGGGATCTAGTTGCATCCTTGTTTGGATTGATAAATGTGCTATAACTTTCTACGATGGATTATATTACATTTTTTATAATTTTTATGTCGGAACCTATTTTGCAAAACCTCTCATACTCTTAAGAGTCTGATTTAACGATAATTAAAATAAGAAAGCCTTGCACCATAGATGAAGAGAAACTCAATTTTTTTTCACATGAAAATAATCTTCAAATTTTGTATTGAGATTTTTTTTGGTGGGAGGGGGATTGGGTAAGAAAATTGTCTTGAAAGTTGAGATGATTTTTATTTTATTATTATTATTGAAAAGATAATTTGAATAAAATATTTCAAACACTTTTTATTATGATTTTCATTTCTCAATTTTGTTAGAAAGGGGAATGCATGGCATTTCCGTATTCCCCAAAAAAAAATCACTTCTAGTGAGATTAACCCGACATAATGCGAATTATACCACCAATGGAAAAAATAAATATGGGTCCCACTACACTAGGGTGACCCTAAATAGAGGAGAATATGGGTCCCACTATACAGGGCGATCACAATGGAGGGGTTTTCGTACCCTCACATGCAATAGACTTTCCATCCTACGGAAGCAAACCATACATGACTACAACATTCTTGAATAGTTAATTAACAACACTTTTATTTTTCTTAGCTCATTTGTTTAGATGTAAATAGGTGAAAAAGAAATTTTATAAAATAATAATTGTAATTTTATTTATTGTAACATACAAAAAATTATAATATTAAAAAAAACAAATATTTAAAAATTTTATATAAATATTATTTGTACAAAAAATCACAAGAAAACAGACACAAAAGTGAATAATACCCTTACATACACTAAAGCCAACTAGAAGTAATGAAAGGGTGGATCCGCATGGACCCGTTTGTGAAAGCTGAAAGAAGCTTCTTTCCACATGGTGCAATGTGATTCGCTCTCATGGTAACCTAAAAATTTGACAAGAACTAAATTTTAGATTTTTTTTTTGTTTTTAAGATAAGCCTTAGAAAGATCATGTTACCATAAAGCAGAAACACGTATCAGTGGGACCCACCGAATATAAGCTTTTCTCTTTGGTGGAACAAAAAAAGAAATCAAAATTTTTTGTTTTCCTCTTCTTATCAACCCAAAATTTATCGGTATTCACATATGTATACACCTAGTTGAAGTCAACTAAGTACATACCCCTTTAAATAAAGTAGCAAATATTGATAAATAAATAGAAACTCCCACCACTAGAACTTTTATAATGAAAGATTAAGATGTTTGTTGACTTTAGGAACCCTAGTCCGTTCTTCAATTGGTTAAAATGGATTCTATTGATGATCCTCTTGTTAAGATCTCATGCCAAACACGTCCCATGAACAGTGATCACAGATGATGATCAAACTATGGTGATATTGTAATCTTAATATACGAGTCTAAAATTTGGGACTAAAGCTATGTGTATACTTTATAATTCAGATTATAGTAGATGTTTCTCATAGTGTAAGAATGAAAAACCACAAAAATGAGAGGTCAGAAAATGGATTTGTTCAGCTTGAGATTTATGATTCATCTGAAAAGAGAGTGCACCAGTGTAGACCCCATGACTCAATATGTAAGAAGGTGTGAGAAGAAATCCCCACTCCGGTGTTATGGGGATCTTCCCTTAAGAAGATTAAGTATGAGTTTATACGGTCGTAGACCACTTTTCATGTGTTAGGCAGTTGTCAACCAATGATAATGAATATATATGACTTATAATGATATAATTATTCATTAATATTATTTTAATTAAAAATAGGATTCCTACTCCTAAAAGGAAAATGGGTCTCCCTTGCCCCCCATAGAGGATATAAAAGCCTTAAGAATCATTTTAAATTAAAAGATGTCAGATTATTCCGAGGAAGTGTATCTCATCTCTATATTCTAAATGGGAAAAAGGACTTTGTCAAGGAGTGGTGCATGTACCCAGACTCATTTCTGATATGGTCGATATGTATCAATATTAATATCCAACAACACTGTCACCGATACCGTAAACTAAATCCATGGTCTAAAGAGAAAACATGATTATATTTCTTACTAGTTTCGGTGCTTATCTTATCTTCTCTTTTCTTTTGCTCTTTTCTTCTTGTTCTTATTCTTATATATTCTTCTTCTTTTTCTTCATGCATGGCTTACACAACGCACAAGATGCATTAGGAGTGAGGTTGGAGATGAGGGGTTGAAGTAGAGTCATTGCTAACTCATCAACTAAGTGATCTCTTGTCAAAGATAATATATTCAACAAGAAAACGAAAAGATATATATGGGTGGAGATGTTGGAACCTTTCTTCTAAAGGGTATTGGGATTTGAGAAGTGGGGGCATAGAGTACTAGGGATTGGGATAGAAATGCATAGAAGTATAGAGAAGATGGTTGCTTTTGGTTGTTTTTTCCTTCACATGGAAGGTAAAGGGACTACCTTGGTGGTGGTATCTATTGACCAATGCATATTGCATTTGGAATATTTATTTACTTAGTTCCTTCCTGGCCACATTGATGGTCATAACATATTCAACTTTTTGAGAAAGGTGGACTGGTGAAGGAGAGGAATAGTCCTATCAAAAAAAAAGAAAAAAAGAGGATAGGAATAGTGTATGGGATTAGCCCTTGATGTTGATGTTTGATGTTGTGGGGGATAAATGCAACCAGTATGGTGCATCACTATCATCCGTACCCTTAAAAGGAAAAAATGCTTTTGTGATGTGTGTGTGTGTGTTTGTGATTGTGTGTATAAGTTAGATATGCTTGTGTGTGTGTGCATGCGTGTGCGTGTGCGTGTGCGTGTGCGAGTGTTGAAGATAGACGATGAACAAGATGAGATTAAATAAGTAGAATCGTAAGTAGAGTTCCTTTTGTACTTTTTTTCGATAAATGCATCGATAAAAATAATGTGACCCACTTATATTCTCTATCTCTCTCACACTCACATAAAAGGAAAGTTAGAAACTTCACGAAATTTTAGGGGTCCATCTGAATGTCACCTACTAAGTTACAAATGATTCAAAATGTTCTTATTCAATCTATAATATATTTTTTTTACCTGAACATAGGTTAGATGTGTTAGATGTGCAATTACCATGATTAGGAGTGAAACCATGGTATTGCGGAGGGATGAAGGGTTGGGATGGGGGTGTTTGATGTGGTGGTCTTATGGCGAAAAGTGTGGTTGAGTAGGGGGAGCAGTTATTTTGCAAAGGAGGAGAGTTTGGGGTTGAAGGATTTACAAGGGTTAGGGTTGACCTTTTTAGTTTGTTGCTTTATCTAGTAATGAGTTTGTTAGTGGAGTTTTAGAAATTTGGTTGCATTGTTTTTGTAACCTACCTCGATCACAACTAGATAAAGCCAAAGTTAAATATGAAGACCCTTCAACGAAAAAGAGGAGACATCCTCTTCTAATGGCAAAGACCTATAAAATAAGTTCAGGGGAAGGAACCTACACATTGCTTGTTGGGGACAAATGCACAATTTGAGTAAGAAATCAAGTAAATAATCACAAAAATTACAAAGAATGGAATGTGGTTCGAAATGAATGCCTACATACAGGTGACGAAATCAGACTTAACTAGAAAAACTTTTTTACACCAACTGATGGACCACTAGAATTGACTTATCCTCAGGTACTATTCGATGATAAATAGAGTGGCTGTTTGGTTATTAAGTTCCAACGGTAAACTACATAGAAATTTTGCTTTGGACACATGAGAGAGTAATGGGCATCCTCCATTAGCACATGGTGTTATTGTCAAGCCTACTGTTAGTAATATATATTGGTTGGTACAACTGTCGAGTTGATCCAATGGCTGAGAATCTGTGCGATGAGTCGCGATCAGGCCACTGAGCGAGTGAATGTACTTTATTTATTTTTTCGTTGAGAATGAATGGGGTTAGTGGGACATGTGGGTTCTATATTAATTTTTTATTTTTTATTTTAATTTTTTTTTTAAAGGGGAAAGGGTGTATCGGTTTGGTTTCGGTTTAAACGGTGTGGATCGGTTTGGTTCGGTTCATATTTATTTGACTAAAATCATAGTCTCACCATTTACTAAACGGTTCCACTTTCTGAAACCGTGACCATTTAGTAAACGGTTTCGATTTCCACGGTTTCTAAATGATATCGATTTCATGGTTTTAAATGATTTTGATTTTGGTTTATTCTATACGGTTTGTAAAATGGTTCACAATCGGTTTGTTATAACTTGCAACCATCTTTAAACTGAAGATCATAAGTTTATCCAAAAATAATTGGCAACAACAAATAAGAGATTCTATATTGATGATGGTATGTTTTAATTTGATAATCTAGTGTTATTTCTTTGCATGGCCATTCTCCATTATCACTCGATTTATAACCCATGATCCTTTTCTTCTCCTCGAGCATTCCCCTATAAATCCATAAACCCAAGTTCCTAATTTTCAAGACCGTGCAAATGAAAGAGATGAATAAATCATCATATCCTTAGATTAGAGTCTGGGAAGAAGAAGAAAGAAGATGGGAAGAATTGAATGAAGATTGTTTGGTTATTTTGTAACTAATAGATTAATCGTACCTGATTGAGAAAACTAGGGGTTCAAACCATGAAAAGGGAAGTAGGGAACACGAGACGTCTCAAATCCATTTCATTCCAATTGCTTTTACTTAGGGTTATATTTTGGAAGTGATATACCGATTCTACCCCTGCTTTATTTAATTGTTATACGGATTAATTGGATCGGTTTAAACGGTTTCAATTTGGTTTAAAACAAACGGGTTTCGTAGTTAAAACCAACCCAACCCGTTTAGCTAATCGGTCTGAAACTTGAAACCATAACCGCACCATTTACTAAACGATTTTGCAGTTTTGGTGTAAATGGACCAGTTCAGTCTCGATAAACGGTTTCGGTTACAAATTCACATCCTTAGGTGGGGAGATGTATGGGGGGAGTGGGCTAATATTATAGGATTCGATTTCTCTCCATAGCAGTGATCGTCTAGGTCTTGTCTATAGTTACTTGGGTGATCGTCATGTGTCCAAGTGATGATTCAACTGCTAAGCTTCTATTAATCAGAACAAAGACGTCATAGAAAGAGGCGTTGAAAGTCATTGGATCACTCTTTGGACACATGACAATCGCCTAGGTAGTTATGGGCAAGACCTGATCAATCATTGTGCTCAAGAGAGGATTAGGATCCAATATCATATACGTGTACCTCTTGCTTTTGTTTTTATTTGTTTATTTATTTATTATTTATTTGTATCATTATCTCTCTATCTCGCAAGCTGGCCTACATTGAAAAGTCTAGGAATCGATTAGTTGAAACCCAAGACAGGATCAACCGGTTAGTAAACGACCTAGGGCCCATTTGATTTTGTTTCTAGAAACGTGTTTTTCCTTTTTTCTGTATTTAGAAATGGAAAAACACCCCCAAAAACTATTTGATTTTTCTATTTCGTTTCACTTGTTTTTAGAAATATGCCTATTTCTGTGTCTAGAAACAGGAATGGAGAAACAAGTCAAACTTATATTCTGCTTCTAGAAACATGTGGGAGGGACAAAATTTGTGAAAAATCCGATACTTCACTCGACCTACCCCAACCCCAACACATTGTTAAACTTCTCGCTATCCAAATGCGGCGATTCCAACCTGGTTGTGCAAAGCTCACAGTTTTGGATTGCCTTCATCTTTCTCAAACTCATCTCCACAGAGCATACCTACAACTCCAATGCCATACCTTCACTCGTGAGTTGCATACCTACAACGTTGTGTTTTTATTTGTGTCTTAGATTTAACTACACTGTTGAAAACTTTTCGGGAAATAGAAAAATCAAACACCTTTTTGTAATTCCAAAAACCGTTTCATAGCACAGAAACGAAAAAAAAAAAAAAACCGTCTATGTTATTTCTAGTAGAAACACAATCAAATGGCCCCCTAATGTCGGGCTTCTACTGATTATCCATTTGGTGATTCTCAAAATTTGAATTTAGCTTGAAAATCGACCAACTATTGACCGTGTATACTTTAGAATCCTATTATTAGCTTCTTCATAACCCAATTAACCCATTTATAGGCCTATTAGCCCAGTAAGCCTTTTTATAGCCCTATTATATTCCTATTAATATGACCCATCATGGACTGATAACTAATCGGTCAATTAAGCCCAACCAAAACCAATCTTGATCGACCGATTTTAACACCTCTACATATGTTGCATGCACTGTTTCGTTTTTCGCTTGATGACCTCTTCACATGGGATCCCAACATTTATAAAATATTAGATTAATAACCAATTATACATTAATTGCTCTCACTCGCAACCAGACAGACACCGTGGAATAGTGGATCCTTGTAGTGGAGGGGTAAATCCTCTCCACAGAGGAGGAACTGATCGGGACTCCATTAAGAAAGCAAACAGGGAACAGAAAGCATGTGATGGACACGTGCCAATGTATAGAGGCACCAATAACTAGATGAAAGAAGAGGATACAGCCAGCGAACCAACCAAACAGCTTCTTCCAAATTGGATTGGGCCCCACGTGGGACTAGCATGTGAAGGGTAGGACCCCAAAACTGTTGTATGTCTTCCACGTGGAAGGCATGAGCAGGTGTCGGGTACTCGGGATTCCCTCATCCTTACACTAAAAAACTCATCAGGCCGGTTTCCGTTTCAAAGATATCAAAACCACAAAAAGAAAAAAAAAAAATGGTTTTTGGTTCCACAAAGGCACAGCAAGTTGTAAGGATACGTTCTTCACATGCGAGTATAGTCAACTGTTGTCTCTCTGTTCCCTCCATTTACTAGTAGATAAATACACACAACATTACTAAATTTGCAAACCAACACTAAGAGAAGATCGATCTGTTTATTATTATTTAGGAAAGAGTGATATCTGAGATGGTAGGTTTGTTTTATTTTATTTTATTTTATTTTTGGTAAGAGAGATAGTAGGTTTGTTAAGACTTAAGAGGGAGAGACTAGAGAGAGACTGTCAGGAGGGGAGAGAGAGAAAGTGTAAAGGTAACTGATGCTGCCACTCCATGTAATTTATCCCATGTAATTAAATGAGATATTTTCCCTAAGTCTGGACCTCTGGTGTGTTGAGAATGTTTCATAGTTTACACTGACATTCTCTATCCTTTCTATTCAATAAAAACAACAATAATCTTATAACAGTAACAAAGGTTAAGTGTGTTGAAAATTCCCCCAAATAATTGATGTGGGAAACTCTTGTCCCAACTTAATTTAACACGGAAAAGGCTGAGCATGCTAACTTTATACCTAAAATTATGTCTGCCTATCTCCTTCCTCCTTTGAAAATTCTCCCTTACCCCTCCCATCCCAACCCCCACCCCTCCCATAGCAACCCCTCAAAGTCATTGAGGCATGTGCTCCAAGGAAGCTAGTGCCATGCCAAACCTACTCTCGAAAATTCCCCTACCCTCCCCCCTCCAATCTCAACTGCCCCTCTCCCATTGGTTGAAGCGCTTGCTCCAAAGCTAGTGCCATGCTGAACCTTACTCCCTTAAAAAGTTTAGCAAACAATGTAACAAAAAGAAATCTTTGGGGCTATAAACTACTCGATGCAACCAAATTAAGAAACTACCAAAATCCTACACTAAAGGGATCGCGATGACTAATTGTGTTGCCCAAATAATATTTATATTAATTATAACCTGGTATACTGTAATGAATTGGAACAAGTACTACCTATTAGTTCCATTGTTTTAAGTATCGGTATCTGTGCCCAGCTTGTATCAATCCGTATTAGGCCAGTATCAAGCACAAATTCAAAAACAAACCAATTGTTAGCGATACTCGAGATCTGTATTTATATCGTATCACTATTATGTATCAGCCCGCCAACCGACATAACTGGTCTGGTTCAAAGTAGGGTTTAAATTTGCTAAACCAAAGGGTAATGCACAAAGCACAGTACAGTAAAAGAGCAGAGGTGGTTGAGCAGATACTGGCAAAGAGCATACCATATTTGAACATTCATATTTGCAGTGTCGAGCTTCATTGGAGTTGAAATTGGAAGAGGAAGATTAAGGAAGCAGTTCCAACCTTTGAGCCAATATGAAATATAAATAAGATTAGACAGGCCAAACTAAATCAAAATATTTGTTTTGATATCACTCCTTAATCTTGGACTGGTTTTACCAAGGCAGCCTCTCAAGTCTCACGAAAATCATATGCTCAGCAAAGCAAATAAGAATATCTTATGAATCATGGAGGGCCATGATAATTCATTCCCTCACGGCTGCACACCATTATATGAGACAACATTAGAAAGCAGAAATTCCATAACTTGGAAGACAAAGAAAAATCACTAATAATAGGGTCCTTCTAAGCGTCACAATGCCTAGTGAAGTATAACATTTCACTATTTGCCGCTTGACAATACATGAGTTAGTCTAGGAAAACATCTCATTGGTACAACTTGCTTACTTTGGATTAAGTTTTTTTTACCATTGGCATGTATGTGGGGTCCTCATTCACATGGACCAACTCATGTACTGCGAAAGAGCAAATAGTGAAGCATTATACTCATAGGCATAGTGACGGGAAAGAAAACCCTGATATAATAATAATAATTTCACTTACTCAAAACTCTTGAATGACTTCTATTGCAAATTAGATTATATCCACAATAGACACATTTTCATGCAAAAAAAATATTCTTCACAAGTATTCTTGTTCATTTGCTCCCGCATGAGCGAGGTCGGGGGCCAAGAATTACGCAGCCTTACCCCGAGAATGTCAAAAGGCTGTTTCGATTGCTTGACCACCAGGTCGCAACATTCGTACATTACCGTTGGACCAAGCGTACCCCTTCCGCATCATATCTACTACACATACGTTAATGCTGCTGATACCAGATGACATGCAAAATAAAAATGCAATAGGTAAGTAGTACCACATAAGATCCCAAAATGCGAGCATGCAAACCAATCTTCTTCATATTGACTACTTGAATAAGAGGAAAACTAGATACACTAAAATATGATCTATCCCCAAAATCTTTTTTAGACTACTTCTAATAAGAACAGAAAGAACAAATGAATCCTGAACTAGAAAGCAATGACAAGATCAAGACACCAGCAACAAAAGCTAAACTGCATTTTAAGGAGAGAACAGAAAAAATAGAACTGATTTTGGTTTGTGACTCCAGAATAGATCCTGCATTATGACAAAATCACACAGATCCATTGAATACAAGCTCTCCATTGGTTGCAAGGGTTTTGGCCCGGACTCATTGGCAGAGGTACCATTGGGTCCTCAAAATGTATATTCCTTTTCGATAATTTTCAAGTGCTTCATAGTTGGCCCCAATTAGGGTGGAAAAAGAGAAGGTGGAGAGGAAGAGAAGTTGGATTTTCAAGTACCAAGATGGAATTCTGCCACAAGATGAGGTGCCAAGATGGACGAGATGTGCAGTCTTTTGTTCTATAGCACCTCACCTGCCTCGTTCTATGGTTAACTTAGGCTCCCTGGTTGGATGTACAATCTAGAAAAGCAAACTAACAATAGCACAACAGGATATGTTAACATTTTAGATGGAAATTAAAAAGTTAAGGTGGAAATTAAAAAGTCAAAGAAAAAATTCCATCCAACATATTTTCTACAGAAGTATAAAGTACTTGAGTTAGTCACTCAATTACTTTTTGTACCATAATTAGAATGTTCGCACTTCGTTGTTGCTTTAATTTTACTTGCAACGTTTTAAATTAATTAACCAAAGAGAGCTTCAGTGAAATCACTTGGTAAAAACTATAGGAAATAATAAGTTTACAAGCCATATGTTCCCTCAATGTACCTGCAAAAAAGAATCTCAATCTTTGTGCTGCATTTTCGGATTCCAACAACCAGCCCATGCATGATGTATCAAAGGACAGGTGCATCCAACACAAAGCCAGAGAAATGTTAAGATAAATGAAAATAATACACCATGGCATCGACAACCCTCACCCCAAAACCCCAATGCGCCATACATTAATCATCTCAAAGGAATTCAACAAAAATCGAAAAGATTGGTTCACTACACCTCTTTGTAAGAATCCACAACAAAATTGGCATTTGATTGCTTATATGAACTAGTCCATATTTAGGAAGGAACAGGGTCATGAGAAGGATGAAAGGTCAAGCCTTCTTCCATCTGATTTATGGTTTTTTTCTACAATTATAGGGAAATTGACAATAAAGAAATGTATGGAAATATAATGCACGGAAGCAAATACCTGGCCTCTCAGGCCCTAGGCTTCAGAGAAAGACCTCTCTACCTTCTTGATTTCAAAAATGAGCATCCTCCACATCTTGAGCACAAACATTTCAGCTTCATCATCCAAAATATTATGCAGCAGGTCCAGCATCTGGGATGCCTGTACATGCTGTTTAGTACTGGACACTATGTAGTCAACAAGAGTCTCTTCCTCTTCGCCTAGAAATTCTGTAATCTTCTTTGAGATCCAGGGTCTCATCCTCTCATGCAACTCATGCTGTTGAAAATCAGAAAAGCAGCATATAGAGCACACATTCATCAATATTCAACACCATGTGCATAAGAATGAAACTGAAATCAGATTTTCCCCAGGTATTTAATCTTTATTAAGTGAAAAAATAAGGCCTCTAAAATCATCCAGTTAATTCCCTCAGGTTAGGTTCAACTCACTTCCCCAACACCCCCAACCCCTCCTTTTTGTTTTCGCTAACCCCCTCTGGTTTTACAATTTGGGCCAACCCACCCGAACCTGTTCCAACCCTATTCTTTCAGCAAGCAGAGAACAGTATAGCATTACAATCAACAATAAAGGCAAGGTAGAAGTGGCCCCAACCTGTACCGAACCAGATCCATTGTGACTTGGTCCTTTTGTTACCAAACATGGAAAAGTGTACTGAGGATACATTAGCAATTGGTAGCCTCCCTGGTCAGTAGTACTCTGTGTGGCCCATCCTGCCCCAACACAAGTGGCTTGAGGGTTGGGTCAATATCTGAGGCTTTTAGTTTACGCCTCTTAACTGGGAGCTCATAATTTGTTAACAGGATTGAAGGAAAGAAAAAAAAAAATTGTGTAGCAAAAGTGGCATACCTTGTCATACACAGCCCAGTTAATCTTATACGAAAACAACTCCTCTTTGGTCTTTGGGATCATATCAATCAACTGTTTTGCATCTAAAAGTTTCTTCTCCCTGTTTTCATCTCTGGCACGATTATTATCATCATTAATACGGTCCCGATCACGATGACTCAGTTTGTCAGTAGAACGCCTATTTTTTTCCTTATCAGCATCAAACTTATCTTCTTTCGGATTAGCATTGGAGATACGCTTAGCAAATTCAGCTGCTGCAGCCAAATTTGGAGATGGTGCCCCAGAAACAGCAGGTTGGGCAACCTGAAGTTCATCGGTGGAGTAATCAAGGGGAACCAAAGGTCTCATTTTTTTCTCCTTCTCAGCATCATCATCATCCTCTTCATGGAAAACTGAAGGAGCAGTAGTTCGTTTTCCTGATCCTACCAGACCGAACCCCAGCTTCCGAGCAGGTGCATTGTTACTCTGCCGCATATCTGACACAGCAACTGTGGTTGATTCATCGGTAACACCATTACTAAAATCTAGAATCATATCGCCTATAGCACAGAAGTTCAAATCCAGATCAGGGGAAAAAGAGAGAATAAACCACACATGCATGCCCAGAGAACACACTTTCACGATTTCAACAACAGAAACCACTGGCACAAGCCTATGCAAGCAAGTGTACACAAGAGTCACCAGCATGACTCTCTGGACCAAAACACTTGGACGCAAGCAAGCACATAAGCACACAAACTAAAAATTGAAATGCACACTCACAAGCACAAGCACACAATTAGAGAAGCCTGGAATTCCGGAAACATGCACACAAATTACGAAGACTTACTAGCATGATTGACATGACCAGAATCACTTTCATAAGCCTGTTCAGTAATGCTTTCTTCTCGCATACTGGACCGTTCAACTCCATTAGCTACCTCAACCTTGGGTTCATCTTTCTGCATCTGCAGCTCCTCAATAGCTCTCCTCTTTGCCTCTGCAATTTCTTCCTCTTCTCGTAATCTGTCAGCCAGGTCATCCTCCTTCTCCCGTTGTCTTTTCTTCCTCTTCTCCTCATAAGCACTACTCCTGTGCCTCCTTTTTCTTGTATCATCATCATCACTCTCAACCTCTTGATCTCTGATCTCCCTCCGGCGCTCCCGTTCCCTTTCCTTCTCTCTCTCCTTTTCATTATGGCGTTGATGCTCTTTCTCTCTCTCTCTCGCCTCCCACTCCTTAACTCGCTCCTTGAATAAACGCTCAGCCTCTCGAATCTTCAACTCTTGTTGCCTTTCCCTCCTCACTCGTTCTCTCTCCCTTTCCCTTTCATATCTTTCCAGTTCCCGTTCTTTCTCCCGTTTTAAATCCCGCTCCCTGTCCCTATCTCTGCTGTGCCTGTCATACCTTCTCCTGCCCGGTGAGCTTGTTTCAGACTTATCATGCTCATTAGAGGGCTTGTTCTCACTAGTTGTCTCATCATCATTTTTATCTTCTGCTGCATCTGCAAGATTAGGAACAAGCACAACCATAAAAACTAAAAGTACCACCAAGGAGTAATAACAATTAAAACAATGGTGTACTGTTAAGTAACACTATTATTATCAACATCATCCTTATGGGTTCCCACTGGGGATGGCACCATGCAAGCATTGACGAAAATCAGGCAGAAGCAGGATTAGACATTATAACTCAAGACAGGTACAAATCATCATTTAATTCCCTAAAATCTGACCAACTCTGCCCCAAAGCACCGTCACAGAAATAATGCTTATCATCTCATGAGACTCATCTGACATTTGGAATTTTCTAATATTCATCATATTGCCCCCAGTTGTTGTTACTCGAATTGTGCACATTTATCAGTCTGAGCTGTGCAAACATGTCAAGCACAAGGACTCTTTTGAAAAAAAATATATATATATATATATATATAAATTTGAAAAGATTATCTAAACATCAACTGATAGGTTCCTTATAGTTATAGACAAACAAATGTAGTTCTGGCATCAGGAGGGGTATATTTTGTTCAGTGATCAAGATCGTTAGTTATGGTCTAACAGATTCTGTATATGCCTAGATGCGTTCCACAAATTGGATACTTTATCCTGAGAACAAAAATCCTTGCAGAGTCATCCCAAGGTCCCCAAGCCAACACACACAAACAGAATGTAATACCAAGATTACTCTGGTTTAACGACTTTGAATTCACAAGAAAATATGAACTCTGACATCATGGAGGACTATACAATACCACAAAGACAATAGCAACAAAAGGACTGCCATCTGTCCAAAACTCACCATCTTTCATTATATCCACATCTGAGTCCTCATCCCTTGATTTGGAAGGAACTTCAGAGTTTGACTTTGCAGAACTATCGGCAGTAGTCAGAGCAGGTGGAGGCGGTGGTGGTTTAGTCTTTATCCTCTCTTCAATCATACTTTTAAGCTTCTCCAAAGCATCTCTGTCAGCTTCTCGATCTTCATCAGTCACAATACCAAAGGAGGAATTGTCTTGATTTTCTTTATCCGCTGAATCATTCTCATCCTTCTTCAAGTGCTCCTCGGAGGTCTTTTGAAGTTTGCTTTTCTCAGAACCTGGCTGACTTTCTTGCTCTTTTTCAGTATCTTCATTTTCAGTTTCTTTAGGTTTCTTTTCTCTTTCAGTTTTCTTCTCAACATAGCGCTCCAGGTATTCTCTTGTTGCTTGATTAACATTGAACTGCAAAAGTATAACACTTTGTACACTTAGTCCAGCACACTGGTACACTTAGTCTAGCACAAACACAAAAATGGTCCATTATGTTCTAGCAATAACAGAATAAATAAATACATAAAAGTAAATCAATTGAAATAATAAATTATAAATACTTCCAGATGTAATTGATGCAGAATTGAAGACCTATAAGAGAAGAGGAAGGAAGGTCGAGCACCACCACAGTGGCTGAGGTCGACCAAGGATGGCTTATATGAGTGGAAAGTCATGCCTTTCGATCTGACGAATGCACCTAGTACCTTTATGAGGGTTATGACACAGGTCCTTCGTCCCTTCATTGATCGCTTTTTGGTTGTTTATTTTGATGACATTCTGATATACAGTAAGAACCAAGAAGAGCATATAGATCACTTGAGGCAAGTCTTGAGAGTACTCCGTGCTGAGAAGTTATACATTAATCTCAAGAAGTGTTCCTTCATGTTGCCCAAGGTTGTATTCCTTGGATTTATAGTGTCATCAAAGGGGGTTGAAGCTGATCCGGAGAAGAACAAGAGCATCACTGATTGGCCCACACCTAAGACACTAACAGAAATCCGTAGCTTCCATGGGTTGGCTTCCTTCTATAGGAGATTTATTCGGAACTTCAGTGCAGTTATGGCACCCATCACTGAATGTATGAAATCGAATAAAGGGAAGTTTGAATGGACAGCTGCAGTGACCAAAGCCTTTGCTCTAGTGAAGAGGAAGATGAAAAAGGCACCCATCCTACGCTTACCAGATTTTGACAAAGTATTTGAGGTAACTACAGATGCTTCACATGTTGGGCTAGAAGAAGTGATAATGCAAAGAGGACAACCCATCGCTTTCTATAGCGAGAAATTGAATGAGGCCAAGAAGCGCTATTCGACATATGATCTAAAGTTGTATGCAGTCGTCCAAGTGCTACGCAATTGGAGACACTATCTCATTGGTAAGGAGTTCATTTTTTACACTGATCATGAGGCCTTGAAGCAACTTCACTCACAAAAATCGATTAGCTACAGACATGCCAAATGGGTAGCCTATTTGCAGGAGTTTGTATTTGAAATAAAGTACAAGGCGGGAAAGGAGAATACAGTGGCTGATGCACTTAGCCGGAAAGTGCTCACACTTAACACATTTTCAACACATGTTATTAGCATTGATCAGATACGAGGTAAGTACGCATCTGATTCTGATTTCAGCACTGTCTTTATGGAGTTACAAAAGGGTGGACAACACCTAAAGTACTCTATTCACGATGGGTACTTGTTCTTTGGCACACGGCTTTGTATCCCAAACTCTTCCCTACATCATCACCTCATACGGGAGTTACATGGAGGAGGATTAGGAGGACATTTTGGGAAGGATAAGACTCTTGCACAGGTGACCGATCAATATTATTGGCCATGCATAGCAAAGGATGTCGATCATGTGATCAAGAGATACCGTGTATGTCAATTGGCAAAAGGGGAAAAACATAACACATGTTTATACTCTCCACTACTTGTTCCTCATGCACCGTGGCTTGATGGCAGCATGGATTTTGTTCTTGGACTACCCCCTACTAGAGAACGATATTCCATTATGGTGGTTGTGGATCGTTTATCTAAGATGGCTCATTTTATACCTTGTCGTAAGACTTTTGATGCTTATCAGGTTGCAAAGCTCTTTTTCAAGGAAGTAGTACGACTACATGGGCTACCAACTAGTATTGTGTCAGACCATGATGTTAAGTTCATGAGTTATTTTTAGAAGACATTGTGGTTGAAGACAAATACCAAACTAAATTTTTCAACTGCATTTCATCCACAGACGGATGGACAGACAGAGGTGGTGAACCGTAGCTTGGGAAACTTGTTGAGGTGTTTGGTTCGAGATTATGAGAAGACATAGCCTTCTATTCTTGATATTGCAGAATTTGCCTACAACAGCTCAATGAATAGGACAACATGTTGTTCTCCTTTTGAAATCTTGCTTGGAGTTCAACCTAAGCGGCCTATTGATCTTATGTCACTTCCACCCCAAGCTCGGGTTAGTATTGAGGCTGATGAGTTCTTGCATCATATCACTGAGGTGCATGCCAATGTCCGACGACGTATTGCCTTGAACAATGAGATGTATAAGGCTTCTGCTGATCGTCATCGGCATCATGTGGAGTTCAAACCAAGGGACATGGTTATGATTCGAGTAAATCCTAAACGGTTTCAGATGGGTGTCAATACCAAGTTACATCCACGGAAGATGGATCCCTACAAGGTGCTGAAACGTATAGGACCTAATGCTTATGTGCTTGAGTTGCTTGATGACATGACCATAAGCAACGTGTTTAATGTGGCTAACTTTCACCTTTATGTTAGGCATCATTTGGATGATGGAAACATGGAACAGATGATTAGGCTGCCCCAACTGAAGCCACCTACCTCTGAAGTTATTGAAGATGTCTTGGATGATAACTACAAACCTCTCGCCATGGCACCGGATATCACACTTTTCTTGTCAAGTGGAAGGGTCGTCCCGTAGTGACTGTACTTGGATTCATGTTAATGACTTCAAGAGATTTGATCCCGACTTGTATGAGTGCTACATGTCTATTGCCCATTCGTCGGAGACGAATGCTTTTAAGCCGGAGAGAGTTGATGTAGAATTGAAGACCTATAAGAGAAGAGGAAGGAATGTCGACCACCACCACAGTCGCTGAGGTCGACCAAGGATGTTTCCAAGCCCCATGGCTTGGGTTTGATGGGATTTAGTTGGATTTAGTTTACAAATTAGTTTCTAATTTTGGCTTCTAATTAGAGTCCAATATTAGTTTCTAATTCCAGTCTAAAGTTAGTTTTCTTTTTCATTAATTATAATCTCAGTTTTTTTAGTAACTATATTTTAGCAATTTAGTCATGTTAGTTTTAGTAACTTTTTACTAATTTTTTGAAAACATTCCCCCATCATTATAAATAAAGGAAAGGGGTTCTTTATGCCCCACGATTTTGACAATTAAAAAAAGAAAAGCTTCATGCTGCTGTCGCTGGGTTTTTTTCCATGGTTGCACCTTTGTGTTTAATCAAGGGTTAGGGATTGGTGTGTGATCTGATCGACACTCTGTGGCGAGAAGTCTGGGTGGGTCTGTTATTATCTGGTTTTCTTATTGGATTCTCTTCTCCAGCAGTTCAGGTAAGTGATCAAACTTCTCTGCAGATTTCTGGGTTGGTCTTCTCTGTTTCCTCCCTATTGGCCTAGCTGTTCTTGAAGTTCTGACCATCCAATGGCCACCAAATTTTGATCGAAGGCTAGTCCCTTTCTGAAGGTGGTTCGATCCAAATTTCATGCCCATCAGACCAGGGGATTGTCTGGCCGATTGTATTTCTGCACAAAATTGAGTTCTGGTTTGATGGTTTTGTTGCTGTGGTATTGCTGCTATGTATGGCCTATTTAATACCCTAGTTTCTGCTACTGTTTAGTCCTACAACTGGTGAAAACTGATTTCTGCAATTCTGAGTTCTGAGTTCCCTGTGTTGCTGTTTTGTGGAATCGATTCTGGTTTTACCTAATCTGTGATGAAGTTGGTTGCTGCCCTTGTTCCTAAATGGACTGAATCTTCTAATAGTAATTCGAGATTATCATATGCTATTTAATATTCTACTGTTGAAGTTTCCTAAAGCTGTTGGGATCGACTGCAAGGTGATGCAAATTAATTATCAAAATAGGCTTGTTTTATTAGGAATAAGCTTAGGGTTGGGTTCCATACATGTTGGGCCTTTGATCCCATGTGTTTTGAGTGTAATATACCACTTTTATGAGTCTAAAAGGGGGGCTCTAAGATTGAGTACGGATTACTAGTTAGTTTCCATTTTCATTAGTTTCCTTTTTAATTGGGCTTGATTTGAGTTATATTTGTTTTCTTAGGAGTCAAGTTATTAATTGAGTCAAGTCATTAGTAGTTAGTTTCCTTTTTCAACTAGTTTCTAATTTCAGTTAGTTTCTAATTTCAGTTTTTTGTAACTATTGTATTAGGAGAATATTTGGTTTCCTTTTTGAGGAACCTTCTATTTTGTAATTCCCTCCCCCATTAACATTATAAATAAAGAAGAGGAGGCTCCTAAAAGCCTAGAACGATTTTAAAAAAATAATGGTTGTTGCAATTGTCTTCTTCATGAAGAGTTGTCTTGTGTTTGATCAAGGCTGAAGGAATTGGTGTTTGATCCAATTGACTCCTTGCGGCGTGAAGTCCAGGAGGGTTCTATAAGTATCTTCTTATTGCTCTTTTAGTTATTCTCAAGCTTGTTTCATAGATCTGCTACTGTTCATAAGACAGGTATCTTATTTTTTGAATCTGCCCAGAAAATCTCTTTTTTCTGCACAATCGGTTCCTGGAACCTGTAGCAGTTTTAGTTCTCTGTTGGGGCTACAGTTTTAATCGAGGCTTTTCTAGCATCCAAGGAGAACTCAGCCTAAGTTAGGGCTGGTCAGACCAGCCGTTTGGAAGTTCTATAAAATATCTGTTTTTTTGTCTTTTAGTGATCTGTTTTGGACTGAACTGAGATCGATTGATCTGGGTTGATGCCTGCTGTGATTTTCAGATTCTGAATCATTAATTACCAATTATTTGACACTATTTTGAACTGTTATCAGTCCTTGATTTGTCTCTGCCCATCTGGTACTGTTCAGTCATAGAAATTACTGGTTTTCTGAGATCGTTATATACTGTTACTTCTATTTCTGTTGGTCTGATTACAGTGGTTTGTGGGGTGTAATCTGGTTGTTCTCTAGTCTAGAAGTTCCTGCAGTTTTGGGACTAGTTTGGTTTGTCAAATCTAGTCCTACATTACAAGGTTTTAGAACCTGCTGTCCAGATTTGTTAGTATATTGTTGTTGGTTTACTTGGTGGATTTTTGTTGTTCTTTGGTATATAATTTCCTACAGTTTTGGGTCTGGTTGGGTGTCCAATCTAGTCCAACATTAGTAATCCTTGATGTAGTTAATAGAAATATAAGCTTTTCCACTACCATCCTAAAACGGTTGAAGTTTAATTGTTTCTCCCTCAAAAATCTCACTAAAATATTGAAGGAGATGAATGGACATAACTTTTAATCGGTTGCCTATTACACAAGCACTCCAACTTAGAAAGTCTCAGAAATAGAAACTTCTAATTGGTTGCCTATTACATAATTTTCTAAAACTGAAAATAGAAACAAACTAAAAAAGGAAATTAATGACTTGACTCAACTAATAACTTAATCCCTAAGAAATAACAAAGACTAACAACTAAAATTCAACCCAACTAAAAAAGAAACTAATGTAAAAAAAAAAAAAAAAAAATAGTTAATCCCGTATGCAACCTTAATACCCACAGTTTAGACCCATAAAAGTGGCCAACTATACTCAAAACCACATGGACTGAAGGCCCAACACATATACAACCGAACCTTAGACTTATTCCTAACAAAACAAGCCTACATTCATGAAGAATCTACATCAGATTCTCCAGAATTTTTTTTTTTTAACTGGAACCTCTAGAAGCCTAGCCAGCTAAGCAACTGATTGAAAATCTCATCAGCCTTCTAGAAGCCCTCAAGCAGTCCATTCATCAAGTAGCGTAGGTTTAGTTTTCTTTTTGGTTTTGTTTCCTTTTGTCTTGTTGACAAGTTAGTTTCTATTTTGTTTCCTTAGGTTAGTTTCCTTTTATTAGACAAAGTCATTAGCTAGTAGTTTCTATTCTTATGTTTATTTGGTCAACAAGTAATTGAGTTAGAAGGTTTAGTCAGTTCCCTTTTCTTTCTAAGCAATGTAAGGCTATTTAAAGCGCATCAATTTAATGAAGAGGACAGATTTGAAGTTGTTCATAAAAAAGTGAGTTAAACTCATGGCAGAGATAGCTGAATTTGAGAGGGTGAGATGCCTAAACCTGAGAGTGGAGATGCCTAAACCTGAGGGGTGAGATACCCAACCCGATCACCATTCTTCTCCCCCCTCTCATCTCCCCCATCGATTCTCTTTGCAGTTTCTTTTCTTTACTTTGTTTTGAGTATTTGAGAGCCTATTCCAAGACCACCTGAAGGCCTGAAGTTAATATACAAGAACAACTTTAAGCACAGCCAGACTAAGGATCAACTGCAGCCATTGTCAGGGTTTTCAACCCTCATCGAATTCCCTTGCTTCTCTCAGCCTGCTGCCTAGATTCAAAAGCCCTTTTGAGGTTTAGTTCCTGACCTTAGGAGGCCCCTTCGACCTGTTGTTGGCCCCCATTGGAGGTCAGTCGCAGCTGTTGCAGGATTCCGCCAAAGTTTCCTAATTGGCACCAATCCTCACACCTTCCAAATCTGAGATCAGCTCAGAAGGCCCTTTTAAGGGTTTGATAAGGACCACAAAAGGAGCACTCAACCCACTTTTCAAGACCAGTTCAAGCTCCCACCCTTGCTACAGGTATTCTCCCATTTGATCACATAAAACTCTAATTCCTATCTAGGGTCTTCCACACCTGCAAACATATATGGCCAGCAGTTTGGGTTCTAAATAGACCTATACAGACCACAATTGACCAGCATATCATGCTCCATTGGGCCTTGGGTGTTTTTTTTTTTCTTCTTCTTCTCTAAACTTGGCACCGTTTGATAACGTTTTTGCTGTTTCTGTGTTTAGAAACAGCAGAAATGGCTTTTCACGTTTTTAGAAACAAAAACGGATTTTTTGGTGTTTGATAAACCTGTTTCTCAAAATGTTTTTTGTAGACATAATGCCACTGAAAAACCCTTATAGTATCATTGGATGCCCAAAAGAGAGAGAGGGTTCGGTTGCCTCTTTTTAGGTTTAAATAGTTGAGAGATTTATCGGGGCACAACAGCCTTTTTTTCTTCTCAAATTTGTTTCTAGAAACGACGAAACAAGGCGGACTTGTTTCGTCAAAGTCGTTTCTAGAATTGTAAATAGGTATAAATTTTGATTTATATTTCTAAAAACGGGTGAAATGGAATAACTTTATCAGACGCTTTTTAGGCTATTTCTCTGTTTCTGGGAACAAAAAAACGCAGAAACGGAAGAAACGGCAGAAACGGAACGTTGTCAAACGGCGCCTTAGTTTTCTGAGTTTGGTTTGGAACCTATTAACAATTGGGGTTGTTTACCTTGTGCAAACCAACCTTACATCAAAGGGGGTCTTGCATGGTTGTGTGGGTGCTCCTGTACAGCCAAGAGGAAATATTTGAACATGTTGAATTTAATGCATGGTGGAAAGTTCCCACCAATTAATAATTTAGCCATGACACTAGTAATTCAACAATCAAAGGTCAAACCTTTCAGTTAAAATATATAATATAAAAGTAGAAATATGAGTCCAAACATACCACCAGCTCTTGCCCATCTACATTAAATTTACTCAGCAGGCGCAGTGCACGAAGAACACCTTCTGCAGACTCAAATTCACAGAACCCAAAGCCTCTTGGAGTTCCATCAGAGGGATCTTGAGCGCGTTTCCAACTCTTCACATCTCCACAAAGCTTCACAATATATAGAATAACTATTCAGGAAACAATGAAAAGCAAAGATACATAAAACAAATCTATTTAAATAAGGGCAGGAAGAAAGATATAGATCATTTTGCTAAAATGACAAAATAAACAACCAACCCGAAGGAGTGAAAGCATAAAATGGTTTTCAACAGTTGCAGCTATCTTTCCAACATAAACAGTGGTCTGAGGTTTCTCCGTTGGAGGAACAATAGAAACAACTGGCCTGACAACAATGGGGACAATTGGAGGACGGATTCCTGGAATAGGAGGGCATGACAGTGGCGGAACCACACCAATCACTCCAGGAGGACGTGGAGGAAAAGGGGGGCGAACCATAGCTGGATATGGAGTTGGGAACCGAGGAATTCCTGCATGAATGAAAAAGCATCTATGCAAATTTGTCAGAACAGGCTCAGAAACTACATGAATCGATTATCCTCCTCATATTTAAATATCTATGCAGAGAGGAAAGAATTTGACAACAATGATTAAATGTTTTTACCACACAACACAATCATAATAGGACGGGCAGCACAGTCATTGCAACTATCACCTGCTGAATAGATAACCTGAAGGAACATGAAGAAAATAGCATCCAATTTATCAACTATTGATATGTAAAGTCAACTCACCTTATATACATATTTATCCTCTTGCATAACAGTAGCCTTCAGAAGCTATCACAGGCATAAAATTGTGAAACTGAGCAATATGAGACTTGCAGCGTCTCACTCACACCAAGGAAATTGTGGGTACAACACTACACTACATGTTCCAAAATCTTCGCACTGCCTAGAAGTTAACAGCCAAATTGCAAAGCATAACAAACACAAACAAAAGGAACACAGGGACAGGGAGAAAGGTACTGCAATAAAGAGATTGTACTACCTTGGAACACAAGCGCAATGAGCAATCAGTTGCTAACATGGTCTGCTGCCGGGCTATTGAATGACCCATGAATGCCAAAAATTTAAGTATCCTTATATCTACCAGAAATCATTTAGTGTGAATGAAAGGACTCAAATGATGGCACTCTGAAATAAATTTTAACCTGAAAACTCCAAAGGATAATTTGAACTCACAAACAATAAGTCGTTCTTTAGAACATTATTTTCATCAAAATTCAAGAAAACTAGGAGAATTTATGCATACCAACACTGGTGTTGTAGTACGGGATCTTTAAAAAACCGCAAGATGAAGCCTGCCGACCTTTTCTCACCGTGATCAATCAAGACACTGTAGGAGAAAACATCCCGTCATAGATACCTCATGCATCCCTTATCTAACCAACAGAACTTTTCACATTCCCTCGGGACTCCTATCCAGTAAAAGTCCCAGCTTAAAAACTAATGCCAAAACTGCTCATGGTTTATTCTTCAGCATTTATCAAAACTCATTTTGAACAATTAAAGATGCTAACCTGGCCACAACTCATGAAATCGAAACAACACATCCCTATCAAAATTGTTACTACTCAAACTAATATCTCATCATTATAAATGTTCCCAACGGCTGACCACATAAATACCCATAGTAAAAGAGTTTAAGAGTCCAAACGATGTGCCCAAGCTCTGAACTGACAGAAAAAAAAAACCACAAGGTAAAGCACGCATAAATAAAAACAGAGAGAGAGGGAGGGAGGAAATAACCCACCGGGAGGATGTACCATTCCCTGAGGAGTAGTCGAGGGCGCCGTCGGAAATCCATTAGGCATCTGCGGGTATGATCTCATGGCGGAAGTGGGAGGAACGCCAGGGGGAGCCTGGTATATACCAGTGGGTCGTAAGGGAGATACCGAGACCATAACGGAACCAGCTCCGCTCGCACCGCTCGCACCGGGGAGCATGATGGAAACAGGGTTAACTCCAGGAGGTTGGACATTGGGATTCTGAATGTTAGGGTTCAAGAAATTAGGGTTTGGGGGTGGAGAGAACTGAGGAGTCGGCAGAACAGGACGGAATGACGGAGCCGATGGAAGGATAGCACCGGGAACGATTGAAGACGGTGCAAATGACTGAACTGAAGGAGGCGGTGGAGTTATGATTGGAGGATTTGAATTAGGGGTTTCTGCGACAGGAGTATAAGAAATAGCAGAAGACGAAGGTGGTATCAACGATGACGAAGGTACGGGCGAAGGATGTGATGGATCTGATGAGATTGATTGAAGGTCTGGTTGTACAGATTCAGAAGTTCCTCCTGGTTGGGTTTCTGGAGTGACAGGTGACGAGGATAGAGGATCCGCCATTAGAGGACCTTGGAAGAAGAACAGTGTGGATGCGTAGAATTTGGCTTGAGCGTGCCCTAAAGACCTGTCTCAGTCTCTCAGTGCAGTCAAGTAAAACCAGTTACCCGTTTACCCACACCAACCCCCCCACCCCCCCCAAAAAAAAAAAAAAGTAACCGAGTAGTTGGTAATAATTACTATGATCTCAAGTTCTCAACAGCGGCGTACGGTAAATTTACCGCCAAATCTATGACTACAGTACACGGCGGTAATAGCCCTGCAGGCCAATAATCAATCACGTCTAAGTTTGTCAAAATTAAGGCTACGTTTGGTATGATTCTTGAAATTTAGTAGTTATTAAATTATTTGAATTATACGTGAATAATTCTATCAAATAGAATTTTACAAAATTTTATAAATAATTCGGTCCGAATTTGAATCAAATAAAAATTTATGAAAAAATCTTGAATTTTATACACTTTTTAAAAATTCACTAATAATTCAGTCTAACCGAATTTAATCTGAATTATAACCGAATTTTATCCCATGTAAAATAAATAATAATAAAAAAATTAAAAAAAAAACCTTTATCTTGAATAAACCAATAAACCTTTAGAAAATAGTGTGATTATTATACATTTATTATCCTAATATTACTTTTCTTCTTTTTATAATAGAAACGACAAAGTTTATCTTTCCTGAAGTAATCTCTCACACTTTTACAAAAAAAAAAAAAAATCTCTCACCCCATTTTGGTTTGACTAAGTTTTACGGTTATTACTCTCTCTCTAGTCTTTAAGGTGAATATGCATGATGGGTGACGTGGGTCTAGCTGAATTTGTATTCAATCCCCCCTCTCAATCTCTCTTTCTCTGATTCAATTATTTGAATAATAGAAAATGAGTTTAAAAAAGAAAAAAAATAGCTAAATATAATATTTTTATCTTTAAAGTTTAAAATTTTAACTTTTCTATCATTTGTATGTTATGTACATATGATAATTGATTGATAGATAAGATGAAACAAGTATTGCAAATATTAAAAATAACATCCAAATTTTTTGTCCGCTTTTTATTTTTGTAAACGAATATTTCTCAAATCTGAATCTGAACTCAAATTTTATTATCTCCGTTTTTTTACCGATATTTTGACCAAATAATTGAATTAATGAAACAAATTAATCCGATTTTAATAACTATAGGCTGCGTAGCCTGCACTTGATATGGTTTCTTGCTATGCTTTATCAACTTAAAATGCTTCCCAAATGCAGCCATTGTTGCCCTTTTTTTTTTTAAGCTAAGAAAAATTCATTAACTAAATCACTAAAGTTTATGTGTCATAAATTCTAGTTTTCCTGTGCATAACAACGTAAACTAAATGCTTAAACAAAAGCACAATTTCGTTGGATTAGAAGAGCAACAAATTAACCAAAACAAGTGATTTATAGACAAGCATAATTTCGTTAGATTACAAGAACAACAAATTAACCAAAACAAGTGATTTATAGACATAAAAAACTAATGAGAGTGAGCTCCAAAGGCATGAACTGATGTCATGTAGTTGATGGTTGTCTCCCAACCCCATCTTCTTCTTCTTCTACTTCCTCCCTTTTTCTTTTTTCTTTTTTTCCAATGACAATAAACAATTATGGGATTTGTTGTTGTTTAGGAAGTGAATCGATCTATCTGTTGAGGATGATGTACTTCATGTGTTCCTTCTTCTCCCTTTTTTTGAGAAATTGTGGTTCTTTATCATTCATTAATAAAGAAAGCGATATTGATAATGATGTGTCACATAAAATTAAAGTGGGTAGACAAAGTGGAGAGGTGCATCAAGAGTCTTGTGTAATCGACGTGTTCCTATAAAGCTCAAATTAAGGCAAAATTCTATAGGACTGTCATTCACCCAACTATGATGTACATGGCAAAATGTGGGGCAATTAAAAAATGGCATATAGTCAAGTTAAGGCACCGTTTGACAACGTTCCATTTTTGCATTTTCTTGTTCCCAGAAACGGTGAAACAACCTAAAAAGCGTTTAATAAAATTGTTCTGTTTCACTAGTTTCTAGAAACATAAATCAAAATTTATGCCTATTTGCAATTTTAGAAACGACTTTGACGAAACAAGTCTGACTTGTTTCGTCGTTTCTATAAAAAAAATTGAGAGAGAAAAAAAAAAGTTTGTTGTGCCCGATAAATATCTCAACTATTTAAACCTAAAAATAGGCAACCGAACTCTCTCTCCCTTTTGGGCATCCGATGCTATTGGGTTTTTAATGGCATTATGTCTGCAAAAAACGTTTCGAGAAACAGGTTTATCAAACACCAAGAAATCTGTTTTTGTTTTCGGAAACGTGAAAAGCTATTTTTGTTGTTTATAGGCATAGAAACAGCAGAAACGTTATCAAACTATGCCTAAATGTAGCAAAGGTGAGGATATTAAAATAGATGTGCAAAAAAGCAAGGAAAGATAAAGCGAATTTGGGAGTTGTCCCAGTCCATGATAAACTTCGAGAAAGCCATTTGAGGTAGTATGATCATGTCCAACGAAGGCCTGCGGATGCCCCTGTAAGGAGAAATTATCTGATATAGATAGAGGGATTTAAAAGAGCTAGGGGCAGATTAGGCCTTGTCTCAAGTATGGCCTTGAATAGAACAGATTAGAGGGCTAGGATCCATGTGACATATACCATCTAGTTGTGTTCTACTTCGTTACTATTTTGTCTTTTGCTTCCCTAACTTTCAGCTTTTCTCTTCTTTTGTCCTTATATAGATCCATGTGGCCTATCCCATTAAGTTGGGATAAGGATTTGATGTTGTTGTTTCTTTATGATCTCTACTTTCTACATGTTACAAAGACATTTATTTTTCAATCAAATTTGTTTCTTTTGGTTTATTTGTTGGAATTGTGTTCATCAAATATAATAATCATATTATATTATTCATTTGACTATGCATGATATTAACATGTTATGGTTGTCCTTCTATTTTCCTGCAAGTATTCACGATTAGTGAATGAATTGGGCATTCCATTGATACAATCATCACATTGTGTGTTTTTGTGGAATGATGATTCAAATACACGAGTGTGAGTCTACAAATGTGTGTACATTGGATTGAATCATTTGAAAATCTTAAATGGAATATTGTCAGATGTTTAAACAATAAGATCCTCATAGTTTGCTTATGATTGGTCCCCTAACATAAGTGGCCCTTATTGTAGCTGTAGCACCCCAAAATCCGAGTAAGATATGGGTGTTGGTCATCACGGACAATCATTAAATAATGACAATAATTGAAAATTTGTTTCCATGCATCAATAACAACAGAAACATCAGAATATCACAGCAAACTAAAATTATTTCAATAAGCATCCTAATATCAACCATCTCACATAATATCATCCATCTATTAAATTAGTCCTGAGTCTGTAATTGTACTATCCATACTATATACATCAAATGTCAAAAGCATATCAAGCTATCAAAAACATATTCTCTAATCTCTACCACTCTTTAACTACTCGAAGAACCTATGCCCGTCTTTTTTATTTCTAATACATTGCACAAATTTGTACACTACCTATATATGTTCTGTAAAAACATTTATAACTATGGGATGAGTTAACTAGCTTAGTGGAAAAAATGCAATCATATCAATGCAGTAAAGCATGCTTATTTGAAATCATGTCATGATCATGCTCTTGCTCATAAAACAATCAAAACTATGTTGTCATATGTATCTCTGATCCATTACATGGATAACATAACCGATAAAACTTGGCTTTGATTTTTTGTACATCTATTATCTGACTTGTCTGGCTATGTGTAAATGGCTATCTTTCTCTTCCTTATGTAAGTATTTGTCTTTCTTTTTATCCATTTCCTTTACTTATTTCATTTTCTCTTCTCTTTACTTCTTTTCTTTTTTTAACCATCTTGAGTTATGAATCCCCACATTATCAGTCACTCAACACCAGCGAAGATTGATTCCACCCTGTTTGATCACTAGAAGCTCAAAGTGCCGTGGAGAATCGACCCCCGCCTTGTCTGATCATCGAAGTGCCGGGGAGGATCCTTCCTCATTATTTTCTTTAATTTTTTATTTCTTTTATTTTGTCTTGCTTTACTAATTTATGCGTCTAGTCATCATTGTCAATATTTACTTTACGTTTTATTTCATGTCTATCATGTCTTACACTTATAATAAGTCATAAAAACAATATCTAATTAAAGCTTAAAACACAAAACAGATATTGGAGGCAATATATACATACCATCAATGGCAAAACATGCAAATCAAAGATTACTTGGCTGATATGATAGAATTTTCCTCACCTGGATTTCTCTACTGTTCTGGTACCTAATCACCTCACTTAAATCTCAAATTCCTACATAGTAATGCGTTCCGTTAGATCTCTTTTACTTGTAGTCTTAACCTAATAGGCAAGATATATATAAATCCCCCTATAAAACTATACAATTCATTGGTTTGGATGGTGAATCCCTTATATTTCTCTTTTCCTTGACCTACAATTGCAACAACCCCTCACCCACACAATCATCTCTCTCTCTCTCTCTCTCTCTCTCTCTCTCTCTCTATATATATATATATATACTAAATTTTCCACCCAAAACCCCCTTAATTCACAAAAGTAAAATCTGAGATGGTGACTTACCTCTTGAGGCTTTGCCTCCTTTGTTTCTTGCTCCTCCTTGGCTTGCTTTCTCTATTCTCTTGCTCTATTTTGCTGAAATATGCTTGAGGCTTCTTGAATTTTTCCTCCTTCTCTTGTCCTCACTCCTCAAAATCTTCCAAGGTCCCCTCCCTTCAACATTAGTGAAAAATCCTCTCAACCTCACAAGGTACTCACCCAAATCTCTTTTGCAATACCCCTCTCAACCCTTCTCAGTTTCCCTTTTCTTCTCTCTTCTTGATTTTCTCTCTTCTACCTCCTCTTATACCAAAAAAAAAAAAAAAAGCCCTAAAACGAAGAACTACACGACTTGGCTAAATAAAAGTCATCTTTTGCGAGTCTGATGAATCTTCATGTGAGTCAAATGGAAATGTACACTCACTTGGTGACACTTGTTGAGGGCTTGACAGAATGGAAAGGAGGCCGTTACCTCCTTTTTTAATATTTTTGAAATTTTATATTAATAAAAAAAAAAGGAAGTTATCCTAACAAAAAACTGAAGGAGATTGATTTCATTATGTTTTGTGATTTCCCTCCTCTTATGACATCTCTCTCTCTCTCTCTCTCTCTCTCTCTCTCTCTCTCTCTCTCTCTCTCTCTCTCTCTCTCTCTCTCTATAGGTTTTTAATTAAAACCATGAGCAGAAAAAACTAAAAAATGTTTTCCATCCTTCTCCTTGTCTAGCTCTCTTCATTCTTACAATCTTTGTAAAAAAACACACTAGAAAATTATAGAACAAAAATATTTGAATGAAGTAATTTAATTTTTAGATTTTGATATCTACTATGCTTACATTTCAATGATTTCGGGTTTAGGTCCATTTAATTTAAGAGGAGAAACAACTAAATGATGAGAGGGAAATGAATTTTAGTTATATCTCTTAACTTTTAATCATTGTTGCAAATCAATCTAACACAATAAATTTATTGTTCCTCATGTTGCAACTTGCAATAGATCTCTAATGGAGAAACAAATGGATTTTAATTCAACTTCACACATTCAATGTATCCCGTAAACTCTCATTGAAGCACCCAACCTAAGCAAAAAAGAAGCAATAGAATGAGAGACTAAGTGAACAAGAAGCAGTGGAACAAAAGAGAGAGAGAGAGAATAAGAAATGGAATGAAATCAATACCCTTCCGTTTTGGCTGGGCTTTGGGATAACTTTTTTTTTTATTAGTATGAATTTTCAAAATATTAGAAAAAGAAGATAATGGAGCTTTTTTCCATTCTGTCAAACCATCAACAGGTGTTGACCAGCCAAGGTATGTGAATTGGGGTATCCGCTTCACATAAGTGAAGATTTACTAGGCCTTATCTAGGCGTACAGGTTATATTGGCCATTATCCACTCTGTGAATTCAGGATTCATATAACTTCATAGATGTTCTTCACGCTTAATAAATACTCTTTCGTTAATCCAAAAAAATAAAAAGTGAAGATTCACTGGACTCATCTACAACTCTCCTTTTGTAAACTTTACGTTTTTGCCCTTGCTTTATCTTCTTATTCCTTGAAACCCATGCTATGATCTAACTTTTGAACCAAGTATGAACCCAATGGTTCAATGAGTCCATTGGTTCTCCTTGAACCAACCCAAAATACTCAAATACTAAATAAAACCCATTTACTCTAAACAATCCAGGAATAAATACATCAAATCCTAATTAATTTTTAGAGGAATTTATATCCCTTCCCCTGGTTCTGCTCTTACGGATCCCCAAGTTTTTTCAACAGTTACTTGCCCCTCCAACAAGGCCGACGGTGTTAGTGTTATGTTAGTTTTCAAATTAAAACACGATTCTGCCTTATCATATCTTCAAGTAAAACACATAAAATCTAAATACTTATTTTGCTCTTATAATCCCCAAATCCACTCAATTCTTCAATGTGAGGCGTTGTATATTAACAGACATCTCTAGTTCAAGTCTCGTCACGACTAATGTGTTACACGGGTTAGATGTGACTGCATGTAACTAGAGTTTATCTTAGGGCCTGAATCGTAAAACCGAACAGGTTCAAGGTTCCTAGTTAGCAAAAAAAATTAGTTTGTGAAATGTATTGCTGGTGGAAAACAGCAATCTCACAATAGGGAAAGATTCAAGGGCTAGGCACATAGGACTTGGATTTACAGGTCAATAAGGTCCTCTTGTTAGCTTGGTAATACCGCCCAACAAAATATGTGCAATGAAAATTAGCGAGGACAACAGATTAATACTGGAGAAGAAATAAGAACATAAAAGAAATAAGGAAGAAAAAGAATAAGGAAAAGGGATATGGATCACCAATCCTTGAAATGAGAGAGAGAGAGGGGAATTAAAAAGGAAAACGACCAAGGAATTGCTCCTACATCACCAATAAGAGTTGAACGAGTATCCTATGGCACCAACTTGCTGCGAGTATTTGAAGTTGAATAATGGGTTTCGTAATTTGAAGATCATGTTTCGCTGCTTGAAGATCGCCGGTTAGGGTTGGTCAATCCTCGAACCTTGCGGAAGAAGGAGATGAGGGCTCACCGTCACCGGAGAAGAAAGAGATTAACAAAAAAAAAAAAAAAGAAGAGAGAATATGTATGAGGTGGGAACAATTATGAAAGGGTGAAAGAGTCAAACTCCAATATTGAAAGGTATTATGAATATTATTGAAATATTGGAAAAACCTAATGGTTTAACCTTAACAAAGTGGGTTTACTTGTAAGATTCAACATAGTACAGATGAGGGGTGTAATTTTTGAAAACACGGGTGGGTTGCAATACGGGCCAAGTACAGGAGAGGGGATGTAATTTACTCTATTTTTAATAAAGCACATACACATTTAGTTTATCATAACTCCCAATAAAATTCTTAGCAACCTAAAGCCGTATATAAAATAATAAAATTTAAAACCTCACCTTTGGACAAGCATGCCCATCTCTATGTTCGCCGAAATCCGAATCCTACCATACCTAACAATACCAATAAGTACTTTTACAAGATTAACTTGGTACGAGGTATTACAGTAGTAGCTAGACATTATGGGTTCTGATGTATTATAGTTGATGTTTCTCAAATCATATATTGGTACAATAGATTTATGATGTAAAGTTGTGTATGAAAAAGATGTCGAAAACAAAATGCATACCATGTAATGGATAAGATCAAAGATCCAGTGGTATGTTTTGTAAACAACTAACAAAAATTTTGAAATTATTAATTTGTATTAATGTTTAGGAATAAAGAATGTATTAATGTTTAGGAATAAAGAACATTACCCACTAGTGTGTGTCTATGCCTGGAAATAATGGGTATAAAAGGACTGATTTACCCCTTTGGCATGTATATTGCCTTAATATTTATTTATAAATATCTTCTAAAATATTTTTATTGATCCAGTCAATAGTGCATATTCTATATGCACTTTAAGACAACCTAGGGCCATGACATGATGATTGTTTCGAGAAATTGTTGAAATGGAGGAACTAGATCGTATTAACTATTATTTTAATAGAAATAAATGTTACTTTACTTTTGATGTACATATTGTTAATTGTCTTTAATTGAGAATTAAAGACATTATCCAATATATTAGAAGTAAATATCCCAATGGGATCTTACATCTTCCTTACGTGGGATTCTTTAATAGCATGGTACTTAAATTAAAATTATTGTTGTATCATAATTATAAAGCTATAGAAGGAGGAGAAAAGAAACCAATAAGAGAGAGAGAGATGGTCTCCATTAGGGAAGCTCCATTAATAGGGAAAAGTTTCTTTCAATATAAGGTGTACATTGTGCCACCTCCCATCAATTTTTTTTTTTAAATAGAAATAATAATTAAAAAATCATGTGACACGGTGTAGATTACCCTACTTGCTTAGAGAACCCTCTCCCTTTTAGCAATGAGAAAAATCAATGCAATAGCTAATGATAATGTGAATATATATTAAAAGGGGCCAGTTTCCTTCACCCATGGTGAATGAAGAATCCCTTGTCTTATGGGCTTGGGTGTCTTGATTTGGGTATTGGGAACAATGGGGAAGGCATTATTGACTTCATACATTAGGGGCAATGTAATAATAATTCTAGATTAGTGGGTGAACCCTGGGTGAACCCTACTCTACTAGTGGAGGAAAAGTTTCTCTTATATTAAATTGGGGGGAGCTTGTGGCTTTTCTCTTCCCCTCCCCACTGACATAAAACTCTCTCCTCTCACATCCTTATACTAATTAGGGTTTTATACGTTAACTGTTAGTATTCTTTCTTCATTAGGTTGTGGGAATTAAGGCTAAGAACCCTAATATTGATTATGAAAGAAGACCTCTCTCATGTGTTTATTAGGCATTATTGCAAATGTGTTTATTATGTCATACTACGGATATGGAACTCAAGGTAATTGATCTTCCTTCCCAATGGTTGAAAATTTATGTCTTAATAGTGTTATGTGCCACGTAGGCACACAAACACAAATCCAGTGGACAAATAATAGGAAAAAAAGAAGATAAATTACACAGGGGAGATTGATGAACAACAAAAACATAATAGGAAACACTTGGTTGAAGGAGAAACTATAACTATTATAGAGATAATACTTACTAAGGCTGCGTTTGGTAACGTTCCAAAAAAGCATTTCTGGAGTTTTTTCGTTCTCATAGAACGAAAAAAAAAAATGGAATAAAGCGTTTGGTGCATTTATGGTGTGTTTCATTTTTTTTTTAACAAAAAGTGAAAAAAAAAAAAAAAAGTAGAAATGATAATTGACGGAACGACAAAAGGTAGTTCCGTCGTTCCAGTTTTGCTAAAAAAAAAAATGACATTTCGATACAGAAACTGAGATTTCCATTTTTGATACGAAACGTCGTTTCTGAAACAGAAAAATTATCAAACGCAGCCTAAGTAATTACTTAGTTATAGAAACCACCCACTCTTCACTAATCCCACTACAATAAAACTATTAGCGTATAACTACATAAAGGTAACTTCTCATTCGTAACTATTCCACCCTCCACTCAAGAGAGAACTCGTGAGAGAGAGAGAATTCTCCCCATGACTACGTGGCATCTCTTACTTGGCACATAACAAATACCATGCACCAACATGGGGATTGATCTCACTCTCCCCCTACCCACCCCAATATATGCATCAACCCTCTATTGTTGGTTGAAGGAGATATCATGTCTTACTTCTTGTTATGTCCCCTCATAAGTTCTCCTTGTTGTTTTCCACACCACTAGTAAGAGGTCTATTCTTGTTGGGATCATTGTTGTCGTTTTCAATGTTGGTATTATCATGTCAAACGTACTAGTTTGTTACTGTTCTTCCTCGATTCCTACCTTCCTGTTATAGTGTTATAATTCTCTCTCTCTCTCTCTCTCTCTCTCTCTCTCTCTCTCTCTCTCTCTCTCTCTCTCTATATATATATATATATATATATGTACTCTATAAAAAGATGTACTTGTGTTTTTTGACAAACTTTACCATCTGGCCCAAATGCCCCAATTTACTACTTAAATTACAACTAATGCCTCCATTTAATATCTCTCCATATTTAAAAAAAAAAAATCTCTCAATAATTCATAATTAACCATTATCCATAATTCTCTCTCTCTCTCTCTCTCTCTCTCTCCTTAAACATGGGAGAGAATTTTAAAAAAAAAATCTCTTCATAAAACTTTACTAATTTAACAAATAGAATATGTCTTAGTGTGCATACATGACGCGTAGGCTGCCATGAGAGAGACAGAGAGAGAGAGCATGATCTCTCCATATTTAAAAATAAAAATTATTCATAATTCATAATTATCTACTATCCATAATTATCTCCATCTCCCTCTCTCTCTCTCTCTCTCCCTCTCTCTTCCCCAAACGTGGGGGAGAATTAAATAAAAAAACTCCATAATTCATAATTATCCACTGCCATAATTATCTCCCTCTCCTTCTCTCATACTCTCTCTTCCCTAAATGTGGGGGAGAATTAAAAAAAAAAAAAATCTCTCCATAAAACTTTACTAATTTAACAAATAGTATATGTCTTAGTGTGCACACGTGATGCGTAGGCTGCCATGAGAGAGAGAGAGAGCATGATCTATCCATATTAAAAAAAAAAAATTTTACCCTCCATAATTCATAATTATCTCACTCTCTCTCACTCTCTCTTCCCTAAACGTGGGGAGAATTAAAAAAAAAAAAAATTTCTCTATAATAATCTCTCTCAAACTCTCCCTCTCACACACTCTCTCTTCTTTAAACGTGAAGGAGAGAAATTCTCCCCCATTTAACACATCTCCATAATTATTAAAAAAAAAAAATTCTCTCCATAATTATATCTCTCAATCTCTCTCTCTTTTACACTCTCTCTTCCCTAATCGTGGAGGAGAGAAATTCTCCCCCATTTAACATCTCTCCATAATTATTTAAAAAAAAAAATTATCTCCATAATTATCTCTCACACACTCACACTCTCTCTTCCCTAAATGTGGAGGGGAGAAATTCTCCCCCTCCCCCCTTGTAACACCCATATTCATTCCTATCTCAAAGTCACCACTCTCTCACATTAATTCTCACCACTTTCATTCACTCTCATTCACATTCACATAGATCCTCAAATGAATATATATTCAAGTGCTTGGATAGCTTGCAACAGTTCTTCTCTGGCCGATTTCACGATATGCTATTAGGTTCTTAAGTTGCAGCTTTGAGTGAGACTTCTCTCATATTATAGCTTGCAAGTTGGAGAATTCCTCGTGGTTCGTAATTTACTTGCATTTTGTATTTAAGGTTGGTTTCTCTCCTTTTTCACGATCAGCGTGTTCTTCCAATTATCCAAAACACCTAGCCGCTTCAGATCAATTTATCTACAATCAGTTGTAATCGATTTCAGAACAGGTTAGAATTTGTTATCACCTTTTCTTCGATCATGAAAGCCTGATTTAATTATTTGTTATTGTTTTTTCCTGATTTATTCTATTTCCAGGTTTTAAACTAAAGATGGTTTGATGATTTTAACAACTGTTCTCCTTGTCATATTTAAGGTGTGTATCTAGATTTGTTTTTGTTAGGTGTCACTTCTATATTTTTTCATCTAATGTATCCTTATTCCGTATTACAATAGTTACTTTGAGGTTCTTTGTCACCTACCATTACATAAAGCTTTGCCTATTCATATGTCTGCCCATTTTACAAACTGTTTCAGATTGCGCTTTTATAGGTCATCAGGTGTGGCTACGTCGCAATTTTATCCTCTCTCTCATTCTATAGGTAGTTATGTATGTTTCATCTCTTTATACTTGTCTTTCTTGAGGCGGCAATAGTTTATTTAAAATTTCATTTATGTGATCTAAATTACTTTGGCTTGGACTATTCTACCCTTTTTTCCTTCCCTAATTCCGTTTAGTTTCTTTATCAATAGCAAGTTTTATATACTTTCCAAATGTAAGATAGTCTCTCTCGCTTAGTCGACACTCCTTCCTCTCTCTTCTTTATCAATAGTAAATCTTTTATTTCTTTGCCAAATTTAAGATAACTGATATCCTTTTATATAATCAATAGTAAATATTTTTTTTCATGTTTTGTGATTTCTTTTGCAATTTGGACAACGTATGAGTTTGCTTATGGAGCCCCACAACCCTAAAACATATTCATTGTTCAAGAATATTTAATCACTCATCAGACAGAGTTTGGAATAAAAAGACCAATATAGTTTTGTCATATCAATATGCCGGGATTGGGCATAAGTGTGATCCTTTATGTAATAAATGGAATTCACTTGCTCTTTATATAGTTCATATTGTAATAAATGGAAATTCACTTGCTCCTTATATATTCATATTGTATGGTACATATGCAATTTATCAATTTATTTTGAATATTCATGAATTATATACCATTTCCAATTGGGCATTCAAGTAGAATCTATTTTCTACTCCTAAATAGGGTATGAGGCCTATTTTTCTTTGACAATAATTTCCAATTTTTTTCTTTATTTCTTTGCTTTATTTAATGTATGGGCTAGGTTTAGACCGTTTGGTTTGATTTTCACCATTTCTATCATGTCCTAACAAACACCCACCCTTGCATTTTCCACAACACGTGCAATTGCTTGTATGTTTTTGCTAGTATGTGTGTGTGTGTGTGTGTGAGAGAGAGAGAGAGAGAGAGAGAGAGAACATAACATCCACATCAAACAAAAAATGTATTTCAATTATAGATAGAAATTTAAATTTCAAACAATGATAAACAATTATAACATTTTTTTAGTCAATCAACGGTTAAATGCTATTGGAGGGCAGAGAGAGAAAGAGAGAGATCATGGAAGAATATCATTCATTTTCTCTTTTACTAAGTGATTCATTTCCTCTTCTGACTACCCTTTCCTTTCTTAACTTAGGATTTTACTTTCAATCTTTACTTTATTGTTTTCCCTTTCCTCCAAGGTTCACGGCTAGTGAATGCGTTGGTTGTGCCCCTCCTAGCCAGAGAACCATCCTCTTTATTTTTAGTTTTTAATTTTAGTTACTTTTTATCTGCATGGTTTGATTATTTAAATCCTTAGATGTATTGGTTTAGGGCAGTAGTTAGAAGTAGATCACTATAATTAATTAGTTCACTTTTGCATTACTTTAAGAAGCCGAAAATAAAGTGGATGCTCTCTTTGTGTTTGACCCATTACCTACACTGATCCGTATGCTTGCGGTTACTTTTTAAATCTCAAACACCTCATATCCATGTCCTTTCCCCCTTCCTTTGTTCACTGGATCCATGCTTGCATCTCCTCCCCCAAATTCTCGGTCCTCGTGAATGGTTCCCCAACGGGTTTCTTCTCCTCTTATGTTGGCATCCGCCAGGGCTGCCCCCTCTCCCCCTTCCTGTTCTGTCTCTCCCTTGAGGTTGTCCAGATTCATTCAAGCCCAGATGGATAATCTGCTCATCTCCCCCATCCCAAAATGTAAAGCTTCCAATCTTACCCATCTAGCTTTCGCTGATGATCTTATGATCTTCTCTAAAGCTGATTAGAGCTCCATCTCTTTTATCATGGCTTCTCTCCATCTTTTTGAATCTCTCTCGGACCTCCATATCAATTTGCCCAAATCCCACCTCTTCCTTGAGGGCGTCTCGGACTCTTCTAAAGCATGTCTTCTTGAGCTCACAGGCTTCTCCATCGGCTCTCTTCTTGTGAATTACCTTGACCTTCCCCTCTTCTTGTCTAGGCTAACTGCTCATCATTGTGCCCCTATCCTTTCCCAAATTTGCAAGAGGCTTCAACTTCTGAAGAGCAAATTGTTGTCTTACGTGGATCGTCTGGTTCTCATCCAATCAGTTCTCCAATACTCTTATGTCTATTGGTCTGGAGTCTTTCAGCTCCCCAAATCCATCATCAAATCCATTGAATCTTTCTTCTGCTCCTTGTGGAAGGGTTTTGATTTTTCCAAATTTCTCCACCCCATCCTCTAGTCCTTCGTTTACCTTCCCAAAAGAGAAGGAGGCCTTAGCATTAGGCATATCAAGGATGTCATTTCGACGGCCAACCTCAAGTTGTCCTAGAAAGTGGTCTCCAAGCTCTCAGGAATCTAGGTGTCCTAGATCTACTCTTCCCTCCTTAGCAATGATTCCCTCTGGACTTGTCGCATCAATCCCAACTCCTCTTGGGTATGGCGTAAGATCCTCCTTAACTGCCATCAAATCCATCATCGGCAATGGGGCCAATACTTTCTTCTGGTTAGATAACTAGCATGTTGTGGGTGTGCTTTCCCTCATTGTGAGTCATAAAGAGGTCAACTCTTCTGGAATCCCCATAGACGCGGTAGTATCCTTGATCCTCTCCAATGGCTTTTAGTCCATCCATCTTATTCCCTCCCTTACCAACATCCTGCATTCCATCAACCTCATTCCTCCCCCCTTCTAGTGCTGATAGAACTATCTGGTCCCCTTCCCCTCGAGCCACTTCTCCTCCTCGGCTTGGAATCACTCCCGGTCCCCCAACCCCACTGCCCCTAGCATAGAGTTGTCTGATTTTGTGGCCACATCCCCTTCCATAGCCTTACTGTCTAGAAAACCCTCTCCAATTGCCTCCCCACCCAATTGTTTCTCATTTATCGCCATATTCCAGTTTCCTTAGTTTGCTACCTTTTTTGGAATGGCATGGAAGATGCCAACCATCTCGTCTTTGATTGCCCTTTCTCCTCTCATATTTGGAAGCACGTCCTCTCCAAATGCTGGTCTGCTCAGAGACTTCCCCTTACTCTTCAAAGAGAGTGGAACTGGATTGATATAACATTCTCTAGTAATTCTATTTGCGACATTGCCGGCAAGTTGGCTTTCGGAGCTTCTATCTCCCATGTTTGAATGGAGCGTAACCTTCGTAGATGGATGTCCAACTCCAGATCCTTTGACAAGATTTAGAGGGCAATCTACTTTAACATCTCTTCCAAGCTGGCTTCTCTCCCCCATAAGACTATTGCAGATTCCTCGAGAATTAGACTTATTGTTGGTTCCTCGGGTCCCCCTAATTCCATTTTATGCTCCCCTTACCCCACCCTGTAGGGCTATATCATTCAGCTCCTCTGTTTTGTATTTCCCCCCTCCCCCCTCCCCCTCCCCTCCCCCCCCCCTCTTCCCTATTTTTTATCCATTCATCCAAAAAAAAAAGTTACCTCTAAAAGGTACTAGGCAACCAATTAGAAGTTTATAATTTTTAGACTAGATAAATTGGAGGACTTGCCCCCCTTTTGTTTTAAATACGAATACAAGCATGAAGGCTACCAGCTCCAACGATTTGACAAACTCAATTAATGGCTGCTGTTGTTGCTTCTTCTACTGAGATTTGGTCTTGTGTCTAATCAAGGCTGTAGAGCTGGTGTGTGATGAAGCTAACTCTCTGCGGCGTGAAGCCTGAGAGGTCCTCTCTTTGATTTTATCTTCTTCTCCAAGCTGTCAAAGGATCTATTGCTGCTCCTCCTTCAAACCAGGTACACATATTTACAGTGCAGCCCTGATTTCCATTAGTTTCTTAATTGGTTCCCTCTTCCCTGAGTCACTTTCCACCATCAGTTTTGGCTGAAAACAAGGTCGAACCTTCCCCAATACCTTTATGAGACTCGACCCTAGTCTGGTCCAATTCTGACCAGCCAATTGGGAGTTATTAAAAATCTCCCTAGTCTTGTCTTTTAGTGACCTAATCTGCCCAGAACTGGAATCAGTAGGCTTGTCTGAAATCCTGTTGTTTCCTTTTACTTTCGTTTTTGAATTTAGGTTAGTTTGGATCTATTTCAGTCCTTGTTAAGCCCTTTACATCAGTTCACTGATCTGATCAGAGAATACCATATGTATAGATCGATAGCTTGGTTCCTTCTATCTTTGGTTCTCCTTCTAGTCTGATTTATTGCACCATTGTTGGACTGTTTGTGGATGTTCTTTGGATAAGTATCCTACAGTTTGGAATTGGGTTTGCTTGTCAACCGAGTTCTACATTACTGCCCCTACTCTTCCCCATCCTACCCCTCTACACCACCTATCCTACCCCTCCCCCTACACCCCATTCTACTTCATTGTTAATTGGTTACATAGGTGATAAGAAGCTTATTCTTGGCATGTTGATTTGGTTCAATAGGTTTATCCTATTACCCTAGCCCTATGCTTATCCCAATTTTCCAGATGCATACAAACTGGAAAATTGGGAGTGTCAATCAAAAGTTAAACATAATAAAGCATAGTAAAACAGATCAAATTAAAATCAATATAGAAGTCTCACATAGAATTCTTTTAAGTTTAAACAAATAAAAATCAGTTTTATATCCATCAACCTACTAGTATTAACATATCATATTCACTTGAAAAATAACCATTGTGACCAACTATAGCTAAAAAATCCAAAAAAGAGAGGGGAAAAAAAAAATCAAAAATACAAGAGAAAATCTGAATGAAAAAGGAAAAGCAAATTACAGCAACATAAAAAAAGAGCAACCAAAGTGTCAAGTAAATTTTCTCTTCAATACACTTAATATGAACATTATTGATGTACACTTGGACCCCATCAAGAATTTGCAGATGGAAAGAACAAGAACATTAATGGTGGTGTAGTATGACATTATGGATTTCAAAGATCAAATTCCCAAGGAAATGTATTCATATTTATAAGCTAACCTGAAAAATGAAAAGATAAATAAAACATTACAAGAATGTGCAATAAATAGTTCTCAACGTCGTATTTTATCTGGGGGGCAATTAATATATTTTAACATCGCCGGTCTTATGAGAGACGGCTTTGGAGACCTCTTTCATTGTCTCGGCCATTCGGTCATACTTCTCTTGAAGGGCGTCGAACTGCTCCCTCGTCACATATTCCTACAACCTAGGAGGGGGAGGATCGCTATCCCTACGCACCAGATGTCCGGCCGAGCGCTGGTCCCTCACGAAACCTTCCAGATCGTTGTTTCTCTGTTCTTCCCTGATGTCCATTGAGGGAGGGAGCCCTTCCGAAGGTTCTCCCTCATTCATATTTATATTCAATGCTGCTTTTGTTTTTTTACGATTGTAGGTTCTCCCCACCATTACTGTCGTTCCCACAGAAGACGCCAATCTGTTACCGCCGAAAATCCGCCAGAAGAGCTAAACCTGCACAAGGACAAAAGGCAAAGGCCCGGAGGTATCCCTGGGGTTAGTCCTCCGACGCCCAAGTTAGAGACCGGCGGAATAGTGTTTTCACAAGAGTAATGGTGTGTTGACCTACCTCTCCCCTCCTTTCGGGCCCTCTCTTATAGTGCTTAGGGTCTAGGGTTTCCTTTTTGGGAGTCCCCCTCAGGTCCACCTCTTTATCTTCCCATGTCCTACTCAGATACGTGCTATTCCCCCTGAGGAGAAGATACCCGAATAGAATATTCCCTATTCGGGTATCTTCTCCTCACGTGGTTAGAATTCTTACAGCCTCTATCAGGTGGTTGACATGTGTCCTTCCTTTGGATACCACGTGTTCTTACCCTACAAGGTCATTAATTGGGTCGTATCAACTATAGAATTGGTCTGATCTGCTGCTGTTATTTTCAAGCTTTTATCTCTATCATACTACGAACATAGATTATTAACACTTTGGTCTGAAGTACTACAGTGATTCTAGGGTTTATCGTGAGCTTTTTTGTGGGTGATTCAACCAATCTATCAACACTTTCGTCTGAACTGAGTTTGTGATGTATTAGATCCTATTTCCAACTAGCTCACCATTCTGGAACCAATTTATTGAAAATTATTGATCTTATCTCACAGTTACTAATAAGTTTTTTTGCTGGTCAGGAGTATTTAGCTCAAAATGGTAGAGCACCTAGGGTAATGCCCAGGTTATGGTGGTTCGAATACACCAAGACTCTGAACAAAATACCAAAAGGGTTTTAACTTATTATATCTTGTTCTTGACATTTAGTGATTCTTGGATTTTTGGGATTAATTTTTTATTCGTTTGGTCACCTTGGTTTTTCTCAGTTTTTCATTATATATGTGGAACAGATTATAGCTGTGATTCAAGCTGCCCATGGAGCCATTTTTCTATTTAATTTTTAAATCCTCTCATGAATGCTTAAAGTTTAATCTGCTCCCCATTATGCTCCTTCAAGAACTAAGTATGAAAAAATAATTACCCCCACCAGAAAACAAGTGAAAAAAACCATGGTTTGGTTACTACATAGTTAATACTGCAGAAGTGGTGGGATCCAAATGTTATTTGGAGCTCCACAAAGCATAAAAGAAAATGTATTGCTTCAGATGTCATTTTGGAAAATTCGTAGAAAGAAAATATTAAATTTCAGTTCTTAGCATTGATATTTGGAGGCATTTCTTGTTCAAATTTGAAAAATAACTGCATGGAGGATAGAAGCATAAACACTCAGGCTATTGAGATCCTGCATGGAGGCATAAACCTTTCCAACCTGGACTTCATTAGTGTAGGGTTCATAAACATCGGATGTGTCAAAGAATGTGATTCCTTTGCTAAAAGCTGTGGGAAGAGAGGAGAAGAGGAAGAATTAGAAGCAAAACACTAATATTGAAGCATTTTTATGGAATGTAGAAATTAGCAAAGATCTGGACATTAAATATGGCATCTTCGTTGTTGATATAAACAGAGCATCTCAATCACTCTCCAGGCACATGGCCTCTTTTACTCTTTCTTTCCTTCCCTTCCCGGGGGGGGGGGGGTTTGAAAGGGGTTTAGGGGATGGAGTACAGCATTGAATTTTGAGATATGGGAGCTTTAACTTGCTGCCAGAATTCTCTAGATCACCAGTATTGCAATCCTTATTTTAAGTATTCAGATGCACAACTGAACAGAAACCAACTTGAGGGACTTTAATTAAGATCTCAGGGAGTATTCAACTACCCAAACAGAGGAAAGAATTGGTCTTAGATGGCCACAGTAGGTAAACTCAGATGGGGCATCCATAGGAAGAAGGAAAAAGTCTCTCACCCTCGCAATGGGAACTGACTTCAGGACTGATAGCAGAATACAAAACTAACTTTTAGCAACTCAATAATACATAAAACAGTCCCTTCTCCCTTATAACCTCAGGAATACTCCACAACAGTAGGACATAACCATCTTATTAACACAGCAAGTAACAACTAAAAAGTCCTAGCCACAGGACAGAACTCATATTGAGACCCAGAAAATAAAATGATATGTCATGGTGATCCGTCTTGGTTCATCTGTAACTCCTGTGAAGCTCAAAGTAGGTGTTTTTTTACAACTCCAAGTGTAAATTTTTTTACAACACGTCAGCTGAATAAATTTGAAACCACATAATACCATCCAAAAAACATGAGATAGCTCAAGCTGTCATTTTCAGACAAAAACATTGGCAGCAAGCTGGAACATGACCAAAAGAAAGCAGATCTAATTCAATATCCCTTGCATACTCGAATGGGCATTTACTCTAACATGTACACACAACGTTAAATATAGCAAATGAAAGCAGATCTAAAAACTCAGTGATCTAATCCAAAAATCCAAGAATAACTAAAAATTAAAACCCTTTTTGTATTTTGTTTAGAGTCTTGGTGGACTCGAACCACCATAACCTGGGCATTATCCCAGGGGCTCTCCCATTTTGAGCTAAAGACTCCTTCCTCTGCTACACAAGAAAAATCTACCAAAAAAAAAGGGCGGTTCTTCATACCTTAGGGTTCGCGAATGATAACAGTGGGGTGATTCAACCAATCATTTGCAGGAACCTCGATGAGATAGTGTAGATTGCGCAGGTGATAGAACCAGGGGGCTTTGTCACCCTCTCGAAATTGCTCACAAATTCTGGGCTTAACGGACAGAGAGAGAGAGAGAGATAGAGATGACAGATTCCTCTGTAGCACAAAAATAAAAAAAGGGGTAATAAACAAGATAAAAAACCATAGATCACACCTTAGGGTTCAGTTGTAGGAGCGTGTATGATAGAGCTCAGTTGCAGGAGTTCCTGATAGAATCAGGAGCGTGTACGATAGGCCTGCACTTCGAGCTCAGTAGCCTCAATTGCAGGAGTTCGAATACTGTTTACCAACAGAAGATAACCGAGAGAGAGCGATGGCATGAAAGAGAGATTCCAGTGAGAGGTTTGAAAGAGATAGAACAGAGTGAAAAGACGAGAGAGGACGAGAATGAAGAAGAAAAGAGGAAGTGAAAGAGTAGAGACGGGCGGTTTCACATTTTGAAATTCAAAATAATAACCGTACAGGTTTGGGTTGGATCATCTGTGTTTTTGTTTAGATCGATTTAATCGAACATAAATTGGTATAGAATATCTTACAAACCTCTCTTTTTATTTTGACTGTCCCCATCAATGGCGCCAACTGTTGCGCTCTGCACCTAACATTGCATAAGAATTGCAATATTGGGAATTGTAGAGGATCTCGATCCGATTGAAATTGATTGTAAAATATTAGATGTATTAACACAAACTAAAATTGAATATGTCAAAAAAGGAAGAGCAGAGCGGTGTTGCATGCTTGTTGGACCATCTGTATGGAGGAAAGCATAAGCAATTAGTCTTCCATAATAAAGATTAAGATCATTGATCCATTGATGAATGTTTCTTAATATAGTGAAAGGGTTAGGTGGCACATTAGATAGCAAAACATCATTCTTGTGTTTCCAAATGAAGTAGATGTAATTGCAAAAATATTAAAGAGCCAATTACAATCGGATGTTGATAATTCTTTGTGAAAGAAAAAAATACTTTACCACCTGATTAATAAAGTATGTGTTGAGGTTATGCAATCATAGACCCAATGGTCCTGCCATCCATATGTGTGGTGTAAAATCACAATGTAAGAAAAGATGATTTATTGTTTCAGTCAGATAATTGTAGAATAGACATGATTTATTGATATCCAACCATTTGCCCAAGGCATCTCTAACTAGAATCCCATTATGTAAAGTCCTCCATAGAAATATTTTGAATTTTGGGTGGATTTTTGTTCAACCTGTCTTTCTAAAGGAAAAGTAAAAGCACTCTTTGAATTCAAAGCTGGCTCAAATGCATTATAATATCGCATGTGTTATCTCTCCCATGTTCACCGTCACACTATCTACCCAACTTGACAAGATTTGCAACGAGCAATTTAAAACCAATTGGTTTATTATTTTGCTATATTGAGTGTGAATGTTGACACCCAGATAAACATTGGATGATCCCTTTTCAACCTTGATTGATCAAGCGAACCCATCTCTGATTTCAACTTTTTTTCAGGCAGTCATGTCAAGGCTTTCAACCCATTTGGCATTTGAATTTGCCCTTTATATTCCAAAAAGTCATTGCTTTGAAGCATAAAAATGGGTTTCTTTCAAGCTATTTTGGAGTTGTATCATTAAAAAGCTAGGATTGCCATGGACAAGTGTGGGAATGTAAAATCAAACCTCATCCCCATGGACCATTAATATCTCTCTCTCTCCAACCTTGCACCACCCCCTTTCCCGTTCCTTGTGGAGCCCTCTTCGACTCTCCTGGCTCCATCCCACTTTCTATAAATAGGCCACCACCCCTGGCTTGTAACGCCTAATTTTAATGCTCGAGAAATATGAAAAAGAGGTTACGAAGGTGTCAATAAAAAAATCCCTTTATCAAAAGAGAAATCCTAACACGACAAATACAATGGGAAGAAATACGAACAAATACAACAATTTTTTTTCCCATTAAGTTTGAAGGTTTTTTTTTTTTTGGTCCTAATGAGATTCACCAACATTAGTGAACATTGAGAGGTTCACAATTCACCTCTTCGCAAGCAATAGGTAAGTCCATATTATAAATGGCTTATTTGCCAAATTTTAACAAAAAATGAGTATTACGTATAAGTCAAAATTCTCTTTAAAAAAATATTTAACCATGATTTTGACTATCTATACTCTTATGGGGCTGAAAATTTACCAATGAAATGGATAAATGATTCTATAGAGAATAAACCCAATTTCCATCATTTTTTGCCATACAATTGATGAATCTACTAAATTCACCATGATCCATGAATATTACATTTTTCTTTTTATTTCACCTCCTTTTATTTGGGGGTTGTAAAGCTTAAGAGCAAGAGAATGACATGATGTTGTTTTATTAAAAGATTGATTGAATCTTGATCATTGATCCTTTTAACACCCATGAAACTCCACTCTCATTATATGGCTAGATTATTTCCTTCACTCAAATAATTTTCAAATGTGTTTTCTGGTCATTGAAAATAAAAAAAAATCCAAATGACCAAAAAAATAAAAAAAATACAAGTTATAATTCTATCTCATATTTTACGGTAAAACAAACATGGCATAAGTGAAATATTTTCGTGGAATCTAATCAGATAAATAAAGGGTGATATAGACTAGTTAATTAAAAATATAAATGTAAATCCAATTTACCCAAACCTTCCAAGTTCCAACCACCCCCACTCGCCCCCCCAAAAGAAAAAAAACATTTTTTTCTTTTTCATTTTACTTGTATTAAGTATTCAATTAGATAGGTGGGCAATGAACAAATGACCTAACAAAGCATGCTACCAATGCTAACCACGCTGAATTTGATGTTAAATAATCTCTCAAAATGAAACATAACAGAATTAATGAATTCAAAAGTGCAGGTGTGCTGGTGTTCCAGTCATGGACCTCTCTGAACAACAAATCTACTTCCAAGATCAGAGGAAGATTTAGGCTGCAATCTTGTAGGTTGGGTTGACAAGATTATCGAGGCCAGAGACAACTTGAATGGACTGTATAACATCTCCAACCTTGAGATCTGCCAAATAATCCTCATTATCTGTTACATATCCAAATACCGCATACCGACCATCCAATATGTTGGCATTACTAGGAGTTAGTTCGCTTTCTTTCAAGAGCCAAAAGACCTGGCTTGAAGCAGAATTGTCCTCAAACTCCTGTCTCAGAAAGTACAAAGAACTACTCAGTTTAAACCAAATTAGCAAAGAGAACCATTCTTCGGAAATTTAACACTCACATCTCTGGCCATGGCCATAGTTCCAAATGCATTAAAAGGAAGCTTTGTCTGAGCTTTGTATCGACCCAACTCCTGTACATATTTAATGATAAGTTTCACTAAGATCATACACTACACATATTCACGAACTAAAAATCTAGGACTCATAGTAAATATGTGAACATAAAACTAGACTAACATGTTTCAGGCAGATAAAATTGGCAACTAAGGAGAATCCATAATTGTAAAAAGCAATAGAAATCACTAAACTGACGATGCATTCGATCTTTCAAGAACTACACTCGTTTATTAGTGGGTCATGACTGATCCCACTTTCACGCCTAGACTGATCAGTAAATCTAAAAAAGAAGAAGGAAAAAAAAAAAAAAAAAGGAAGAAAGAAGAATTGGTCTTATTTAAAAAAAAAAAAAAAAAAAGGGCCCGTTTGATAACGTTTCAAGAAACGCGTTTCTACCGTTTCTGTTTCCAGAAACAGCAGAAATGGAGTAAAAAGCGTTTGATAAAATTGTTTCGTTTCACCTATTTTCAGAAATAGAAATAGAAATTTTTACTTATTCATGGTTCAAGAAACGACCTAAGCGAAACAAGTTCGTCGTTTCTGGAAACGACTTGTGGCCATTCTTTCATTGGTTACTATCGACTTCTAAAAACATGACTTATCAAACACCTTCAATTCCGTTTCTGTTTCTACAAAGAAACGGAAATTTATGTTTGTGCCGTTTCTTGAAACAGAAACGGCAGAAACGTTGTCAATCGGGCCCTTAAGTCTTTTAATGGAGGTGAAAGTGCAAGGAGATTTAAGCACTTGAAGTGCCTTGAGATTTTATTTTTCTTTTTTCTGATAAGTATCACTTGAGAAATCTATATTGGGAACTGGGATGAGGCTTAGTTGAGTTGTTGAGTGGGTGGTGCATGAGAGAGAGAGAGAGAGGCTCACTTCCAATGTTTCACCATATACGGGTGTCTTGTCCCCATCAACCATGATTTCTAATGGTATTGTACGTGGCTTCTCTGTACTAGGATCAATGAAACCCTCTGCAGGTCCCTCAGGATCTCCCGTCTGAACTACAAAGCCATCCGCTGCAGAAAATCCAATCAAAACTCTTAAGACTCTTAAGAGATATACTAAAGATCCCAATTTAATTAAAATACAACATGAGGCAGTGGAAAAAGTACATCATGAATAATTTGTTTCCCAAAAAAAATTTCAAGCATAATTTCCACAAGGCAATTGTCAATATCTTTTGAATATTATCCTCCGTGATAAGTTTTTCTATGCAGAGCTAGTTAGACAAAGCAAAGGATTTAATTGAAAGCTCTAATACCTCTTTGGATTTCCATGCCATCATAGAAGTGCCTTTCCACCAAATCTATGAAGTTTCCAGCAGTTACTGGGGCATTGTAACCATCCAGAACTATATGGAATACACATTCATCCAGGTTAGGATTGTCCTTAACCTTAACTTTCATGTCCACAGTTGCCCTTCCTTTCAAAAGAGGCATGTTTCTGTACTCTTCAGGCACTTCATATGGGAAACCATCCACCATGTCCTCTTCAACACTGCAGAAACCCAATGCCCCAGGAAGATCTCAGCTGCAGTCAATGACAAGGTTATATATGAGAAAAGTTTCTTTTAAGACTAATTTCTACAGTCCCTTCTTCCTTTAACATCAAAGTAAGATACACTTTTTTCTGAAAACAAGAAAAACCAGTTCCAAGAGAAGCATGAAAGAAATGCGAAGATAACTTGGTTGAGAATCCACCAATAGACACCTTATATAATAACAGAGATCAAATTCATGAAATTGATACTATACATGGATCCAAGATTATGAAGATACATAAGTAAATGACCAAGAAATTAAAAACAAAAATATCCCCTCGGTGGAGATGAAAATATGATTGACCAACGATTAGTAAACCCCACCACACTGCCACCCTGTCAAGAGTCTCAAGACACTAGAGAGAGAGAGAGCACTTCTTCTACCTCAAAGAAACAACATTAGGAACCCATGCACAAAAATCAACATGTGTAACTATAAGGAAGATAATGTCTGTCAGGAAGGACAGCTATAGAAAGAAGAGCAAAATAAGGATGGACCATGAAGGCACATAAAACATGGATGGGGTACGAAATAGAAATGTAAAATACAGATATTGGAGAACTTACTCTCACCTACAGCACAAACATATAGCATTCCTTTAAACACAAAAATGTAGAAAACCCAGATGATCCAACTCACCCTCCAACATATTGAAGCAACTCCTTCTGTTTAGGTGCCACATCATCCCTCTTCTGTTCCTCTACAATCTGTTGAAGCTCCTCCATTCCAACTTCTAATTTGTCAAGCAATTCTTTGCCATGCTCTTTCTTTGACTCAGCAACCCCTGAAAGAATCATATCTTTACCTTGCTTGAGTGCCCGAGATGCCTGTTTCACATTCTATCATTCACAAAACAGACAATTATCCTTAGGTCCTCTTTCGACAGAAACCAACCACTAAATATCATAAGAAACTCAGGCTTTCTTACTCTTTCGATAGAATCCAGAGCCCTGGCCCCAGAAAGCTTAAGACTGTCGGTAATATCTTCAAGAGGCTTCTGAACCTCCCTGATAGCTTTATTGTCTATAGGTAGGGCATACCTCAACAAAGCCCCTGGGTCCTTAATCGGCGGGCCGGAGATCAACACTGAAACATCAGGCAAGACCGGATTGGCAGGATAAGCCAAAGCAGGTACCCCTGTTACCAGTCCGATTGCCAGTGCTATAGAAAATGCACATTCCTTTAACGAGAAGGACCTCCCTTTCTGCTGAACGACCAAATTGGGTCAGTGCTCACACAAGAAATTCATTGCTCGAAGAAAATTCTTATAGGATAAGAACAAGTGGAGGTGAAAGAAATTGAAAATAGTCATGAAATTTCATATTACCTGCTCGTGGTCTGGAAGAAAACCAGAAGGTTTGCCGGAAGAACACTTGGGTCCGAAACGCCGAATCCAGAGAGACCTCTGGTTATCACTCAAGCAGGTTCCTCTTGTAGTCGAGATCGATGGGAAGAAACGTCTGGAGGTAGCAATTGAAGGAAAGTAATGGCAGGAGAGAAATGCTTCCATGGAAATGACTGTGCAGAAGCTGAAGAATGAGCCAGTAAGAGAGCGATAAGGTTTCAAGCTTTGTAAGGATGGACAACGCGAAACTTGTAAGGGAGCACATGACATCTCTGGATAGGATAACACCAGTTATGGAAATTGGAATTCGGTCGGCCGCACGCTCTGGATAAGATGTAGGGAATCACTTTTGCGTTCAAGAATGAGTAGCGAAGCAGATTGCCCATTTGCCATGCGGCAGACCGGGGTTCAATAGTCCTTGGCCGAGATAATAGTGCTCCGAAGTCCAAAGTCCAAAGTCCAAAACCTGAACTCCGATATCCGAAGTTCGAAGTCCGAAGTCCGAAGTCCGAGGTCCGAGGTCCGAAGTACTAGCTTCAAACCGACCTTCGTATTTTTTGCTGAAGATCTAAAAAGCATTTGAATCTTACAACGGCTATATTTCGGTTCAGCGACTTCAGCCTAAATGTATGAGCATGGGAGGAGAGAGAGAGATGCAGAGGCGAGGGAAAGAGAGAGAGAGAAGTCATCGACGAATCAGCGGTAAGGTGATGAAACCGACCGCGAGCCATCCCCTCTCTCCAGTGACGGAAAACGGGTCTTCTTTTTCTCCGATTTCATTTTCTTATGTTTTTCTGTTTCTTTAAATTTGAACCGAGGGAGAGAAGCAGAGAGCAGGAGCGGGGAGAGTGCTGGGGAGAAAGAGGTGCAGAGAGAGTGACGGGATGGGGGAGAGAGAGAGATGCAGAGGCGACGGCGACAGAGAGACAAGGCATTGACGAAGCAGCAGTAAGGTGATCAAACCCACCGCGAGCCACTCCCTTTCTCTCAGGTGACGAAAAACGGGTCTTCTTTTTCTCCGATTTAATTTTTTCCTGTTTTTCTGTTTCTTTAAATTTGAACTGAGTGAGAGAAGCATAGAGCAGGAGTGGGGGAGAGTGCTGGGGAGAAAGCGGTGCAGAGAGAGTGACGGGATGGGAGAAACAGAGAGAAAAAGGCTACGATGAAACCTCCGAGGTGACGAGAACCACAGCCCTGGCTGAACCCATCCCCTTTTTCCACTGGATGAAAACTGATCTTCTTGCTTTTCTGAGTCACCGCCCTGGCTGAACCCATCGGTCGCTGCTTGAAAATTGCAGGCCGGGTAATCTCTCAAACGTACGTTCAGAATTTCACCATGAATTAGGGTTTGCAGTTTTCAGTTTTCCGTCCCTTATTCTTTCCCACCAAGTAATCGATCTCATAAACTAGGGCAAAAATCTAGCGGTCTGCCTTTTGACTGACACTTACAACAAGGAATGATTCTTGGAGATGACCTTTTCATGTTGATGGAAACTTGGAAATCAGTATAGTGTGGATTTTTGTATTCTAAAAATCATATCAATTGGATACTCCACAGGGACCTTAAATCAGAAAATCTACTACTCAGGGAAGTATGTGTCTGCAGGTAGCTGATTTTGGGATCTCATGCTTAGAATCTGAGTGTGGCGGTGGAAAGGGGTTTACATATACATACCTCTGGATGGCACTGGAAATGATAAATTTTTTTATCCCGAACATTTGAAGCCTTCTTTATAAGTAAACAGTTTGTTTTGTAAAATCTGTAGAAAATGTTTTCTCACTAGTTGCATTGTCCCTCTGGAAATTGGATGGGGGGAACATTCTGTCCACCTGATACAGTATGCCCTTTATTTTTTCTTTCCTTCTATCAACCCAAACAAGGAAATTTTTTCTGAAGAAACCGGTCATTGTCTTCTCTTTTTTCTCTGTGACCTATCTTGTAGGCATCAGACATGGAGAAAGAAGACTCTACCAAGATGGATCAGTGACACTGAGCTTATAAACTAAAAAGGTTTTGAAAATAGAATAAAAATCATTGACTTGTAGTCCTAGAAAGTACTTTAAACTAATCTGTGAAAATGTGGATTCTCTTACAAAAGTCAACTAGTATAGTTATGGGGAGCGATTTCCTTGCTTCTGATTTTTCTTGTTTTCTTTCCTCATTCCTGAATTCTTTAATCACCAAGACTGAAAACTCTTAAATGAAAATAAGGGCTGGTGGTTTGAAGGGAATACTTGTATTTATTCAAACAACATAGAAAATGTCAAAATCTGATTAGTGGATATTTCTTATCCTTCTCAAAACCTCTTAGTGTGTATGAAGAGGTTTCTATTCCTGTTGTGGAGGATTTAATTCTAGTAACAAATAAGGCATACACAAGGAAAGAAGTTCTTGACATGGTTCTTTTTTTTTTCTCTCTTTTTCCTTCAGAACTTTTGATCAACTGGATGGACCTTCTTTTTTTTTTTTAACCAAATCCTTTTTCCATGGTCACAGGAGAGAGATTGATGGTGAACACATTACGGTTCAACATTTCCAACCTTGTATGTGTTCGTGAGGATCTTCCTTAAAGTTGCTTTCCTTATGATCAACAACCATGTTGCTTATAAGTTAATTTTCTAGTAAAAATCTTGAGTTAAAATGTTCCTCAAATGACTTTGGGCATTCTTGAGCTTCTCTCCTTCCCTCCGTCTTTGTTAGTGGCAGCTGGAATCTTCAAAAAAGAAAAGAGGAGGGCCACTCACTAGTCGTTCCCTGGTGAAGGAATTCTTCCTTCTATACAAGTGAAGGAAAATTTCTGCTTGATTGAAAATTAGAAGTATTGTTGGGTCTCATCTGTTGACATGTCTATATCATTTTTTAATCATGGATTAATTATGGATATCAATTAAATGTTTTAAAAGAAGGTATTATGGTTGGGGGGAATCCTAGACTAGATGAGGAATGGGAGGTCTCAAACTTGAAAAACTCCTAGGGGCTAAGCTCTATTGCACTAGTCTCGAGCCAGCTTGGTACGTGCACAGTTTGTCTATCTACTTTGATGGAGAGAAGAAACAATAGATGAAGAGAGGTTTAGGAACTTAGTTGGCTGATTAGGAGGGAGTTGTAACTCTTTTCTCATAAGAGAAGAATTAGGGACTTCAAATCTATCCATCTTCCTCCTATTATTGTCTACAAATATGAATTATAGGTGGTTAGAACTTCGTACTCAATCCACTACTTCAAATAACTTTCCACTATGAGTATGACTACGACTCAATAACTCCTTATTCTACCAAAAAAACAAAAAACAAAATAACTCTCTATTACTTAATACCATATTAAAACTACTTCTCATGTACAATGCTAATAACCACAAGATAACTACATCACTCAAATGATTCTCTATCATACCCTTGATAAGAAACCATGCTTGAGCCATGTATGTAAGATATAGGCACGTAACACAACTGCGCTAGAAAAAGTCCTCCAAAGAAGGTACAAGTTAGTAGGAACCTTGGCTGCTTATAGTTAGCTGTTGATATTGAAGCCCACTTTCACTTCTCCCCTTTTCCTCTCTTTTCATACAACCCTAAAAAAATTAATGGAAGAAAGAAAGCCACCTGCTAGTGTGTGTCTATACGTAGACAAAACGGATGTGAAAAGATTGTGCTGAAGATCCTCGTGTGCGCCTTCCCATTGGCTGCACCAATGGGAATGGGAATGAGATGTTAGTTAGTGTGAAATCAACTTTCCTACATGACCTAGAATTGTTCCTCATAGACAATAAATATAACAGAGAAGCTTTCCTACCAATCTCATCTCAAACTTACATTAAATTGTTTTTGCATTTGCACCCCAAATTTTGATTCTGATGGCGGCACTTCAGCTTCTAGTTTTTATTCTCTTCTTTGAGAGCTCATTGATGCTACTAGAATCAGTCACTGGTAGTAGAAAGATCGTAAGGAATGAGACAGATCAACTTGCTTTGACAGAGTTCAAGAAACAAATTTATGATGATCCTTACCGAGCCCTAATTTCTTAGAACGATTCCATCCATTTATGCAACTAAGTGAGGATCACATGTGGCCACCATCATCAACAACAAGTTGTTAGGTTGAATTTAGAAGGGAAGGACTTGGCTGGGAACATATCTCCTAATTTATTGGACCGATTCCATCCATTTATGTATTTCTTCAACATTGGATCCGATCCAGGCCGATTGGAATGGTATCAGAATAGTATCGGCCTTGGCCGATCCCATGACTGCTCCTGAGTTTTAGAACCTTGGTTGTTCCTCTTAAATCTTTCATCAGCAATTATTCTGTTCCTTGAAGGCAGGAATGTACATGAATGGCCTAAAATTCAGATGTGTGCAAAATTTGTATTCTACCTTTTGGATATTTACCCATATAACTAGATATCATATATGAATTCAGATATTAATACATCCTTGCTATTAATATCTGCTCCAACTATATGCAACTATCTAAATTTGTAGATAATAATCAAATTATGGTGAGATTTTTCATACTTAAAGAAAGAATGACACAAAATGCTAAATGAATAGAAAATATATGTTGCATAATTTACAAGTTAAATTTCTCAAATAATGAGTTAGCCTCAAGCATCTTTTCTTAATTCAGAAGGAAACAAGCCTAACCTGTATCTCAATAATAATTATGGAGTATGGGTATGCAAAAGCAATGTCTCCAAGTGCTTGAGAGACATTCCATACTTTTAGAGATGTTGTAGCAGTGTGCACTCCAGAGATGCTCCCCTCAACCCTTCCGTTTCCTGTAATTAGAAAGGAAAGAAATTGAAATAAAAACCAATAATGGGAACAATGTTAACTATGAAAAAGGATGATGAATGATGATGATAACATTATATAGCAGGAGTGAAGATTTTATCCAGTATAGGGATATCCCCCCCCCCTTTTGAAAGAAACAAAAAAAAAAGCAATCACACACACACACACACACACACACACACACACACAAAAGTCTAAGTAAATTCATGTGGCGTATATATAATTGTATATATAAGATATTGATCTGATTTTGCCTATCAATTGATGGACAGAAAAATGATAGAAGACTTCAATTCCTTTGTTTATTTGTAGATTAGCCTTTCTACAAGATAACTATGGTCTACCATACTCCAGTCACCAAATTTTGTTAGATATCCATACAGGTGGCCATGGTGAACAAGGCTTAAACTCCATGCCAAAAGAAAACTCATAGCTATTACTTTGGCAAAGCCAAGTGCAAATCCAATGGAAGCATAAGAGGACATGATTGATGCAAGTATAGAAAGCCATTCCAAGATACGAAAATCAGGTATCTGAGAACACACAATCTAAACAGCTCCAAACAACAACATATAAAAGGTATCTCCATATGCATATGGAGCCTAATGCCTTCATTTATGAAAAAAATTTGATCTCTGAATAGCTCTGCGGTAACCCAACAAGGGGCAAAAGAAATTAAATATACAAATTAAAATCAAAGTTGAAGACATACCACCTAACATGTTTTCTTTGTGCCAGGGTATATTAATTTTTTGCGAAGAAATGCAAGGTGAACTTTTTACTTCTTTCTTTGTATATTTTTTCTTTTTGTGCTGATCCCTTTTTTCGTTGGTGTTTTCTGAGTGTTATTGGTCAAATCTTTTTGCATGTTAGCAAACCAATACCTTAAGTTAAGCCCCTCACAGTGCTTTCTCTTCTTCTTTTTCAAAATTTCTCAATAGGCCATTGTGGTTGTTTACACGATACTAATTTCTTACTATTTGAAGGTTTGTATGATTTTTCTATCATGGGTGTAGATTATGTCAATAATTTTTTTTTTTGTGTGTGTGTGTGTGTCAATCTTGTCTTTGTAGAATCATTTGGTTGGGAGAAAAGGTGTCTTCAGGAGGTACACAAAAGAGCTTGAGGAAATATTTGGGAGCTATCCAGGACACCAGTGTTAGTTTGGCTAAAGTTAACTACAAGGTGAGAAATACAAAACAATCATAGTTAGTGAATGTTTTTAGACTGCATCTTTCTGAATTTTTACCTTCTGCGTTTGGGTGATGGTATTGAATTTTGCAGGAGTTAGACATTGCCATTGTCAAGGCCACAGACCATGTTGAACGCCCGGCTAAAGAAAACACATAAGGGGTATGTGGATACTTCTCTTATTTCTTTCTAGCTTGAGTTACTAAGTTTCATATTGACGATATTGAGTCTTGAAAGTAAAGTTATGATTCTCCTATGCTAAAGGGATTGCTCAAAGTGTATGGCTGGTTTCCGTAAAAAAGTTAAAACATGGAAGCTCTTTGGGGTGGGGCCTGGTTGTAGGAAGTATATCGCATTTATGTTTCGTTATGCAACAAAGTCTGAACTTGTTGTATTTCTTTTAGACACCAGACCTTCGGGTGATTGAACTTGGATTAACATAATGGCTTGTATTTTTAGAGTTGGCATCATTATGCAACAAAAGTTGATAAACTAGGATTTGTTGTCAAATCCAATACCACCACCACAGCTGCTTATTTTCAATTTTTCCTTTTGGTGAAGAGGCACACCTTAGGGTGGTACTACTTCACCAAGAGGGATAGGGACAGTCCTTACAATGACCTGAAGATTTCCTCAACATGCCTTCCTCGGTGAAAAAGTGGAAGGAGAGGTACTTCTACGTGGTGATTGAGGGGAACCGCTTCAAGAGCAGCTGGGTAAATCCCACCCTCTCCATGCTGAACCGAGCTCCTAAGCTCTCCCCAACTGATCTCCAAACATATCAAATGTGTTTGGGTGGAGAGGTAGTGGATGTTCAAATGCTGCAGGATAAAGACTTCCCCCGAGAGTGGGAGCTAAGTGAAGTCCTGGTGAGGGTTCGATTGAGTCCAGTTCATGGTAGTTCAGCTCGGTTTTCCTACAGCTTGATTTTAATACTAATTCATCTTGGCTCTTCCTTGTTTTGAAGTGGTTAATGTGAAGGTCAATAATAAAGCCCTTACCGCGGCAGCAGCGGAGGTGAGGAAGAAGGAGGCAATCGGGCAGGTCGCTAACAAGACTGCCGACAAGGGCAAGGCAGTGGCAAGAGCTAACCTTGGTGCGAAGGTTGCCCCTCCCCCTAGGGCAGGTAATAAGGCCTCGTTGCTCATTATTGGGGGCAAGCCAAGGAAGGAGATGCCCACCCCAATCCAATATTCAGCTCGGCACAGGACTCCGAGCTCTATGAAAGGCAAGGAGCTAGTGGGCTCTGGGGAGAAGGCATCAGGGAAGATCGGCACGCCTGACCGAGCAGGGGCAGGCATCGACGGCCAAAAGAGGAGGCATTCGCTTGTGGAGGAGGCGCAGCAAGGTAACCCTCCTAAGGTGGCCCGAACAGGAAAGCAGCCTATGGATCCCTGGGTGGACCTGTTGGAGAACGGCACCATGCTGGACCCCATTGCAACTCAGGTTTGGTTCCATCGTAGCCCTCCCAAGAGGGACATTGCCCGTGTGAGGAAGTTGTCTGACATCGACTTCTCGGAATAGGTCTACACCTGGATGGGCGACAAAAGTATTTTCCTCCTCTCATTCTTTATACTTGCTAGAGTTTTGAGTATTCATGACTCCGTTGGATCCTTGCAGTGTTTTGCTTTTGCTATTGAGGTCGCTCAACGGTTTGAGAACATGGTCGTTGGTCGTGCTAAGGCGAACGACGAGGTAAAGCATCTCCAGGGGGAGCTCCATATCGCCATGGGTCAGTTGGAGAGTGAGAAGAAAAAGGCCTGATCTGAGGAGCAAAAAGCGAGAGACAACGAGGAGTGAGCTGGCGAGCTGGAGCGTGAGGTCGCTAAGCAGCTCAGGATCAACAGTGGCCTTGTCAAGGAGAAGGACGCCCTCCAAAGTGAGCTGGCTGAGGCTCATGAGGCCAGCAAAAGGAAAGAAGCTAAACTTTCAGTTTGGATTTCTGAGCTGGATAAGAAGCATCAGGCTGAGCTGGCGGCGAACAATGAGGTCGCTGCTGAGAGGTGGCTGAACTCTAAAGTTGGTCAGAAATGGCTAGTTGACGTCAATGTCTCTTCATTTCAGGCCACCTCGGAAGACGCCATTCAGTTCATCCTTGGCAAGATGCCAGATTTTGACTTTTTTGAATATGAGCAACGCGCTCCTGCCTAGCTCCTTCAGTGCAGCTCGCCGGTCAGGCCGAGGTTGGTGAAGAGGTGACTCAAGCCGACCCTAAAGCAATCAAGTGAACCACCTCTCTTCCTTTTGAACTAGCCCCCCAACTACTGCAATATTGATGTTGTCTTTTCCCTTTTTCCCATTACGGGAGTGATGTAATCTTCTTTTTTTCTTCTTCTTTTTTTTTTTTTTTTGTAAAAATCTTATTTGGGAGTTGATGTAATTCTTGAGGGTTTCTTCCCTCCGTCATTAATGAAAAAAAATACTTTTTCTTCATTCCTTGTGCCTCTTCCATTTCTGTAAGGTAGTTCTATTATTTAGTTGAGCTTGATTTGGTCTTTTGTATCATAGTATAGCGAATCATTATGCTTAGACTTGGGCGGCAGTAATGTTGGGCTAAAGCTCAAGCTTAATGCCTTGGACGGTATTTGAGATGTCAAACTTGGATTTGGTTTTGATGGTGCCAAGTCGGAGCTTGGTCTTTATGCCTTATATGTTAAGGTCTTTAAGTTGCCAAACTAGGGTCTAGTCTTAATAGCGCCAAGCTGGAACTCGGTCTTAGATGCTGCCAGGCTATAGCTCGGTCTTTATGCCTTAGACATTAAGGTGTTGCCAAACTAGGGTCTGGTCTTGGTAGTGCCGAGCTGGAGCTTGGTCTTGGATGCTGCCGTGCTGGAGCTCAGTCTTTATGCCTTAGATGTTAAGGTCTTTAAGTTGCCAAACTAGGGTCTGGTCTTGACAGTGCCGAGCTGGAGCTCGATCTTAGATGCTGCCGAGCTAGAGCTCGGTCTTTATGCCTTAGATGTTAAGGCCTTTAAGTTGCCAAACAAGGGTCTGGTCTTGGTAGTGCCAAGCTAGAGCTCAGTCTTGGATGCTATCGAGCTGGAGCTCGGTCTTTATGCCTTAAATGTTAAGGTCTTTGAGTTACCAAACTAGGGTCTAGTCTTGGTAGTGCCGAGCTAGAGCTCAGTTTTGGATGTTGTCGAGCTCGAGCTTGGTCTTTATGCCTTAGATGTTAAGGTCTTTGAGTTGCCAAACTAAGGTATGGTCTTGGTAGTGCCGAGCTGGAGCTCGATCTTGGATGCTGCCTAGCTGGAGCTTGGTCTTTATGCCTTAGATGTTAAGGTCTTTGAGTTACCAAACTAGGGTCTAATCTTGGTAGTGCCGAGCTGGAGCTCGATCTTTATGCCTTAGATGTTAAGGTCTTTGAGTTGCCAAACTAGGGTATGGTCTTGATAGTGCCGAGCTAGAGCTTAGTCTTTATGCCTTAGATGTTAAGGTCTTTAAGTTGCCAAACTAGGGTCTGGTCTTGGTGGTGTCGAGCTAGAGCTCGGCCTTGGATGCTACCGAGCTGTAGCTCAGTCTTAGATGCTACTGAGCTGGATGTTTGAGAGAAGCTTCATAGTTTATTGATGTGTGGCATAGACTTGCGACAAATACATTCCTTCAAAATAGAGTCTAATCTGCTCCGTGAATGAAATTGAATAACTGAAATATGAAAACTGGTGCACTGAAATAAAAAAAACTATAAGACTAATGCCCAGTCAAGGGGACTTCAATGTAATCTACTGGTAAAATTTTTTGAGATTTTCAACATTCCATGCTTTTGGTATAGCTATACCCCCCTGAGTCTACAAGTGGTAAGTACCGGGGCACACCACTTTGGAGACTATGTACAGGCCTTCCCAGTTCGCGCTTAGCTTGCCTTCACTTCTTGGTTTTGCTGCAGCTACTTTCTTAAGGACCAAGTCACCTACTATGAATCCCCGTGGCCTGACCTTTCGGTTGTGGTACTGCCTAACTTTTTGTTTGTAGGTTTCATTGCGCACTAGAGCTTCTTCTTGAACTTTGTCTATGAAGTCGATATTTGCTTGGAGCCCTGCCTCGTTCGTGATGCTTCGAATGTTGTTGATCGGAACGAAGCTTGAGTCAGCTCTACAGGGGTTAATGCTTCAGTCTCGTATGCCAATCAAAATGGCGTCTCCTTTATAGGGGTCCAAGCTGAGGTACGGTATACCCAAAGTACATTGAGTAGCTGGTCAGCCCAGTTCTTCTTCTTCTGGTCCAGCCTCTTCTATATTCCATCCAGGAGTATGTGGTTGGCCTTTTTTTCCTGGCAGTTCAATTGCGGGTGTGCTACAACAATGTTTTGGAAATCAACGTTAAAGTTATTACAGAAGAGCCTGAATTTATGATTGTCAAATTCTCGACCATTATCTGTGTCCAGTATCTTTGGGACACCGTAGCGGTATATGACGTCGTCCCTTATGAATTTTTCTACCACCTACTCAGTGATCTTGGCTAGGGGACGCGCTTCCACCCATTTAGTGAAGTAATCAATAGCGACAATAAAAAACTGGACACCGCCCTTGCCTTTCTTGAACTGCCCTAGGATATCCATTCCCCACATCACGAATGAGATCAGGCAGATTATGGAGCTAAGTTCTGTAGTTGAGACGTGCGGTAATGGGGCGTGTACTTGACATTTAAAGCATCATCGAGCGAACTTTATTACATCTTGCTGCATTTTTGGCCAGTAAAATCCTTGGTGCAACACCTTATAGGCTAGTGCCCTTCCTCCTATGTGTCCTCCATAAATTCCTTCATGGACCTCGCAGAGTGTCTCCTCGGCTTGGTTCGGCAGTAGGCACTTGTGTAGGGGTCAAGATATTGCCCTTTTGTACAGTACTCCATGTTGGAGGGTGTATTTGGCTGCCTGCCTCTTGACTGCCCTTGCTTCTATCTAGTCCCCAGGGAGGTGTCCATCTCGTAAATTGTCTATAATGAGGTCCATCCGGCTCAGCTCGGCTGGCTTCGTGTTGTTGCACATCTCCTTCTGTTAATAAGTAGGTTTGTCTAGTACTTCAAAGTATATTGAGCTTGCACAATCCCGAGTTTTGCTATAGCTAGTATGGAGAGGGCATCTACTATTGTATTTTCCCGCGGGACTTGCACCATTGCGAACGTATTGAAGCTGGTAATCAAACGATGCGCTTCTTTCAGGTATTTGGTAATTCTCTCCTCCTTGGCCTCATAGTGCCCATTTACTTAGTTTACAATCAATTGTGAGTCACTATGTACGATCAGATCCTCTGCCATTATGGCCTTTGCCAGTTTGATTCCCGCTATCAGGGCTTTATATTCTGCTTTATTGTTCGTTGCTGGTAATGCAAATCTGAGGGCGTATTGTATCATAAATTCCTCCGGCCTCTGCAGTATAAGTCGAGCGTTGCTCCTTTTTGTGGTGCTGGATCCATCGACAAAGAGTTTCCACTTTACGTTTGGCTCGGCCCCCGTGGCTCCCTCTTCTCTGGTTTATGTACATTCTACCAAGAAATCAGCCAGTGCCTGACCCTTGATTGCACTTCTTGGTCAATACTCGATGTCATGCTCACTTAACTCGATAGCCCAGCTCACCATCCACCCTACTATGCTAAGGCTATGGAGTGCCTTTTGCAGTGGCTGATCCGTCAGTACAACTATGGTGTGCGCTTGGAAGTAAGATCTCAACTTCCTGGCCGCCACGACCAGTGCTAGTGCGAGCTTCTCCATTCTTAAGTACTGAGTTTCTGCATCCAGAAGTACGTGACTTACATAGTAGATAGGCTTCTGGGTCTTTCCCTCTTCTCTTATGAGAACTGCCCTAACGGCTATCGATGAAGTAGCAAGATAAAGTTGTAGCACCTCTTCTGGCTCTGGTTGGCTCAACAGTGGAGGCTTGGTCAGGCAGGCTTTGATTTCTTCAAAAGCCGCTTCGCATTCCTCTGTCTAGTAAAATTAGTGGTGGCATTTTCCTCCTTTTAGTAGCTTAAAGAAAGGAAGGCACTTGTCACCAGCTCAGGACAAGAGCTTGTTCAATGCAGCTAGGCACCCTATCAGCTTCTGAACTTCGCGAATGTTTCTTGGCGGGTGCATTTCTTGGATGGCCTCGATTTTGGAGGGGTTTGCCTCTATCCCCCTTTACGACACTAGGAAGCCTAGGAACTTCCCAGAAGTCACCCTGAATGTGCACTTGGTAGGATTTAGCCTCATCTGGTTGCGTCACAGAACTTCGAAGGCTTCCTTCAGATCTAGCACATGATTAGCTCCTTTTGCACTCTTGACCAGCATGTCATCTACATAAACTTCTATGTTTCTTTCGATCTAGCTCTGAAACATCGTGTTAACCATCCTCTGGTACATGGCTCCAGTGTTTTTAAGGCCAAAGGGCATTACAGTGTAGCAGTAGTTGCCCTGAGTGGTGAGGAATGTAGTTTTTTCCTCATCCTCCACTTTAATTTTTATCTGGTTATAACCGGAGTATGCATCCATGAAAGTCAGCATCTCGTGGTCTGCTGTTGAGTCTATAAGGGAGTCAATCCTGGGCAGGGGATAGCAGTCCTTAGGACAGGCTTTGTTAAAGTTAATGTAGTTTATGCAGATCCTCCACTTCCCATTGGACTTCGAAACCATGACTACATTGGCTAGCCAGGTTGGGTATTTTATTTCCCTCGCAAATCCTACAGCTAGAAGTTTTTCAACCTCCTCGTTGATGATGGTCTTTCGCTCAATTGTAAAGTTCCTGTGCTTCTACTGAACAGGCTTGAAGCTAGGGTTAACAACCAGACTATGCTCGACTACGACTTTTGAGATGCCTGGCATGTCAGAAGCCTTCCACGCAAAGACATCGGATTTTTCACCGAGGAAGTTAAGAATTTCATCACGACGTTGGGAGCTCAGTGATGCTCTGAGTTGAACAATCTTTGACAGTTTGGCTCAGTAATGGGGAGAGTCAGCAGTTGTTCAATTGGCTCAGCTCGGTTTAGGATGCTTTCATTGCTGCAATCGACGATTTCTACCATATATGCCAGGCCAGAGCATGGATTTTTGATAGAATTAACAAAGTTGGCATAGCACTCCTGGGATTCCTTTTGGCTGGACCTGTACTTCTTGATTCTGTTGCTGGTAGAGAACTTAACTTTCTTATGCTTGGTGTACACAATAGCTCCAAGGCCGTTGAGACCAGGTCGACCAAGGATTGCATTGTAAGGTGAGGCTATCTTGGCGACCATAAAGGAAACCATGGTAGTGGCCATTCGATCTCCCTGGCCGATGGTTACTGGCAGATCAACAACTCCTTCTAGCTCCATTGGCGTGCCCAAAAATCTGTACAAGGGTCCTAGTATTAGTTTTAAAGCTCTAGTACCAAGTCCCAGTTTCATAAAGGCATTGTAGGACATGAGATCAACGGAAGCTCCTATGTCCACTAGGACCCTATGGAAGGGGTGGTTGGCCACCACTAATTGAACCACGACGACGTCATTATGAGGCCAGTTCAGCTCTTCCAGGTCTTTGCTAGAGAATGTGATGGGTGGATCCGGTATGAGGGCTTTGACGAGCTATTCCGTGATGCATACGAACCATGCGTGAGCTTTGGCTTTTCTAACTGATTATACCGTGGGTCCGCCCTTGATTATCAGAATGGCTAGACCCATCGACTGGTTATTGTATGTGTTAGTTTGATCAGCTATGGGTGCCTCAATCTTATCACGGCTCAGCCTAGCCTCACCTCTCCTCGGCTTGGGCCAGTTCCCCCGTATTTCTACTTCAAATACTTGTTAAGTTATCCTACCCTGATTAACTCATCAATTTTCCGTTTCAGAGACTTGCAATCTCCAGTGTTATGTCTATGGTCTCGGTGGTATCGGCAGTACCTGTTAGGGTTTCTCTTCTCTGGCTTAGCTGTCATTGGCCTGGGCCAGTGAAAATACTTCTGGTCCTAGATCTCTAAGAGCAGGTTTGTTTGCGAATGATCGAGTTCATACCGCTCGGGTTCAGTTGTGTCAAGCGACCGATCTATTATGTTCTTCTTTAGCTCGCGAGAATCGTCTCTGGTCCTCAAAGGCCTCCTCTTCTCCTTCTCTGATTTTTCGCCTCTATCATCCATCCCCTGGCGGCCAGGACTTCTTCCATGTTAGCGTATTGATTGCACCGTCTTAGCAGCTTAGGCATTGTCTTTGGTAAGTTAAGGGGAAGGGACTGGACCAAATCGGGGTGCATTACCTCGTTGCACAATATGCTATACGCCACTCCCTCTGGTAGGTTTTTTACCTCTAGCGTCACCTTGGTGAACCGCGCAAGGAACTCCCTTATTGTCTCCCTTGCTCCCTGCCTCATATTCATCACGTTCTGCATAGTTTGCTTCTGCTTCATATTAGCTTGGAAACGTGTGAGGAGCGCTCTTGTTAGCTTTTCATAACTATGGATGGACCAAGGCCACATGTTCGACATCCACACCAGTGCAGCCCTTTTAATGAGGCCGCGAAGGCTCGGCAGAGAATTGTGTCTGACCTCCCATGGACTGTCATGGCCGAACTGTAGTATAAAAGGTGATCATAGGTCCGTGGTGCCATCATATGCATTAAGGACAAGTATCATGAAATTCAGGGGCAACTCAGCATCTATCAGCTCATCAGATAATGCATTGTGGGTCGGGATTACCGTTATGTCAGCCAAGTGCCTTTGCCTTTGCATTCCTTCTAACCTCTCAGTGAGCCCTGGATACTGCTCTCCAGGTCGTCCCTCCTATCCTCAGCCCGGGCTATATGGGGAGCGGCATTCCCTCTCGACCCTTATGGGGCATCCTCCTCTGTCTTGGTGCCTGCCAATCCGATCCTAGCCTTACCGTCGTCTGCCGCTAGCTGGCCCAGGAGGTGAGCCTTGATGACCTCTATGAGGGGGAGCTTCCCGAGCTATTCTCTATGAGGGGTTCTTGAGTTCTTTGTGCGGATACGTGCCCCTAAGCCTTTACGACGAACGCTGGCGTCTCTCTGCCCTGGGTGGGGATCTATGGGCATTACTTGTCCCTGGGCTCCGATTACGTGTAGAACGGCGAGCCCTCCCATTCCGTGTGGAAAGGATCCCTTGCCGACGTCTCTCGGTGGGAGATCGGGTGGCACAGAACAAACCATGTGGTACGTTCTGGCAGATCTCCTCCTGGCTATTGATTGATGGGTGACACTGTTGTTGGGTGATTTATCTCGGGGTTGCCTGTCCGGAGTTGACCTAGGCAGCTGAGCCAAGCTAGTTTAGGGTACAGGGAGTGCCGAACCAAACTGAAGTATGAAGTCCTGTACTAGAGTGTTTGTTACTAACACCTACAGCTGCAGGCTCTGCATCTGTTCTTTCATATTTGGGTGAGCCGCTCGGGATGACAGGATATAGCGAGATTGCTGGGGGTTTTGCTAGTGTTGGTCTCCCTCTGTTGGAGCAACCGTCATATCAGGCAGGGCTCGCTAGGTTCTTTGCGGGGAGGTCTCCAATGGGACATCCTCCTGTCCCACCATTGGGGGTGAATGAGGATGTTCAAGTGGTAAATCGCAAGTAGACCTTACTCGCGTTGTCGTAGAGGAAACGAACTTCTCACTTCTTAATTGCATTGATCTAGGGTAGCTTTTTGTAATAGTTCCCACAGATGGTGCCAATCTGATGTGGTAAAAATTAACGGGGCTATCTTCCCTGCAGTTCCAAATGCTTTAGCTAATCTGCACAAAAGAGAAGACAAGCGAGAGCCAGGTTGACCCGATGGGGAACTCTCCGATGCCTAAGTCATATCCTTTTACAGCAGATACTCAATAGAGTTTTCAGTTAAAAGAAGTGATCGATCCCTTTCAATGGAGGCTCACTTCGGTATTTATAGGCCACTGGTATAATGGAGAAAAAGGGGGAAGTCCATGGAGAGTCCTACTGGGTGTGGAGTCCTGGAGAGGGACAACTCTTTGATGTTGGGAATATTCTAGATCTTGGGGTATACCAAGGGAATATCCCCCTCTCATCTCGGAAGTGCCAACGTGGGAGAAGTGGATACCTCTGATGACGTGTAATGGATAGAGTCCTATCCTTGTGATCAGGGATTACGTTCCTTAAATGTAGGAGTGTATGAGAGCACATTTCTGGGAACCTCGCTTCTTGACTTCGGGACAAGGTGGCAGCACGGTCAGATGAGGGCCAAGGTGGTGGTTCAGGCTGGTGGAGGGCTGAGGTGGCAGCTCGGGTTGGTGGAGGGCTGAGGTGGCAACTCGGGCTGGTAGAGGGTTGAGGTGGTAGCTTGGGCAGATAAAGGGCTGGGGTAGCAATGCAACATTCGTTAATTCGCTCCTTGGCCACGCCGTGGTTAGGGAGAAATGGCCTCATCAGTGCCCATGTACAATACATCCGTTGTCGGGTTAGCATTGACATCACAAAGAGACTGAAGGATACTATCACAGTGAAACGAAGATCGGCTTTGACACAGTGGTGTTGGTTAAGTACGAGCAGCTTTTGGCCTTTTGTTATTATTGTGGATGCTTGGACCATGAACTTAAGCGTTGTATCGCTCTATTCGATGCGGAAACCTCCTATTCCAAAACTTATGGCTGCAGTTCGTCATCCTCATGTTCACATTTTCCCTCTCCCAAGTATGGTCCTAGCATGCATGGAGTGGTGCCAGACCCAAGACAATTAGAGAAGATGCCAAGGCATATTATGTCATCCCTAGAGAGGGCTATACCAAATCTAGAGATTCCGACCCAACCCTCTCCTTCTTCAAACGCCATTATTCTAGTAGGGGGTTCAACAAAGGAAGCATTTCATCATCGCTACAACTCCTCCGGCATCGGTATCGATTTCTCTCCAACGGTCCAAGCCTACCCTGTGGCAGATCCAAGTCCTCCACATGCTAACCAAGTGGTTCCTTTGGGTTTAACCATTACGCCTCCCCATTAACACGTTCGTAACGTCCATCCCCATGATTCCTACTTCCACTCTACTACACCCTCTTCCTGATAACGTTACCTCCACAAGCCCACCTTCCGTTTTCCCTCCCACTTCCTCTATTACTAAAATTCAATGCCCATTACCTCAATCTGGAATAACAACCCATATCCAACCTAGTTTTTCCAACGTGGATTTTCTTACCATCCTTCAAAATCTAGATGTTTCATCACTCCTTGTGGCCCTACTTCCCCATTTGTCGGGCATTACTCTCTCCAGCCACCATCACCAATCTCATTACTCTGGGACACCTAACGCTTCTGTAATCTTACCCATGTCCAACGTTATTAATGCCCCACCATCCCACATCCCTAGTCTCCATGACCCCCACCTCATCTCATCCATCTCCCTACTCAGCCTCTCTCCAAATCTGTCTCCTAATCTTCTGCCACACTTGTCCAATTGTTCCTCTGGAACAACTGGCCATTCTTCTAGTTCAACACTGTCAACTTATTCCACCTTGACCCTCATCCGAAACCGATCACCTCCAAAAGAAAAATCAAAATGCCAACGGGTGGAGGATGATGATGAGAGCCATCATGCCCAAAATATGGACACAATTGAACCTATGGAGTCTTTTTTAGATTCCAACCCCATGGAAGCTGGGGTGAACCAGCTCCACGGGAAACAACAAAGATCATTAGTTGGAATTGTCGAGGTTTAGGGAGGGCCCCGACAATTTGGTCACTGTTACACCTCTCTCAGAAGGAGAAGCCAGATATTATCTTTCTTATTGAAACTAAGTGTGCTCAGCAAAAGGTGGATCGAATATGTAGGAAGTTGGGAATGTCATCCTCTTTTTCTTTTGATTCTCAAGGGGCATTGGGAGGTCTTGCTCTTTTTTGGCAACACCATATACAACTGAAAATTTTACTTTCATCTCGCCACCTTGATTCTGAGGTGATTATGGACAATGGGGGCCCTTTCTTCTTAACTTCTGTCTATGGGGGCCTAGTTAAGGAGAACCGTCATCTTGTTTGGGATGCTTTGGTTCAGATCAGTATTGGTTGTCATATTATTGGATCTGTCATGGAGACTTCAACTCTTACCTGTCCTGTCACGAAAAAGAGGGTGGAAATCATCTTACACCACATGATATTTTGCCTTTCTGCAATATGATTGACTCCTGTGAACTAGTGGATCTTCCATCACATGGTTCTGCTTTCACGTGGAACAACAAGAGGCGAGGGACTTCCAATATCCGAATTAAACTTAATCGAGCATTATGTGCGCCCTGCCTTCAACTCAGACCATTACCCCTTGGTTATTGATTCATATGGAGGTAAGCTCACAGGTCATTGACCATTTCGTTTCAAGTCTATGTGGTTTAGGCACCCCAGACGGTAAGCAAACAACACTTTCTGCTTTGACCCTTCCAGCTGTTAATGAAACTACACCAATTCTGTACCAAAAAATGTTGAATTGCAAACCTGTGTTTAGACAATGGAACAAGGAGGTCTTTGGGTATGTTCAAACTAAAATATATGTATTACAAAAGGAGCTTGAGGAGATTCAAGGACGACCGATAACAGAGGAGAACCAAGACCAATAAACTACCATTTCTATCCAACTTAATGAAGAGATGGAAAGGGAGGAGGAGATGTGGAGTCAAAAGTCACGGATTTCATGGCTACAAAGGCGACAAGAATACAAGTTTTTTCCATATGTCAACGGTGCAACAAAGGGGAAGGAATCATATTCTACGACTGAAGAAAGCTGATGGTCTATGGATGGAATCAGAGGAAGAGATTAACAGACTGATGCAAGAAAACTATGAGGGCATTTTTCAATTTGAATGTATTGACCAAGAAGCACTACAGTAGGTACTAGATGTTATTCACCTAAGGTAACTGAGGTGATGAATGTGAAACTTTGTGCAATCCCTTCACTTGAGGAGATGCACACAACCCTTAATGCAATGGTCCCTTAAGGCGCCTGGTCCTGATGGCTTACCCCCTGCACTCTTTCAGAGGTTTTAGGAGTTTACTCATGAGGATTTATTCTCTTTTTTCTGTAATTTCTTTACTTCTGAAAAACTACCCTTAGCATGTAATGATACTTTTTTATGTTTAGTGCCCAAATGTACTAATTCATAGATTGCAGAACAATACAGACCAATTAGCCTTTGTGCGGTTGCGGCCAAGATTATCACCAAGATAATGGCAAACAGGTTAAGAGAGGTGTTGGAGTTGCTAATATCTCCGGCATAAGCAGCTTTCATTTATGATCGGTCTATCTCTAACAACATGTTCCTATCTCATGAAGTGTTCCACTACATCAATCACCAAAAAAAAAAGCAAGCAAAAATTTCTCGCAGTGAAGCTAGATATGCGGAAGGCATAAGATCGAGTGGGAGTTTCTTGACAAGATTTTACGGTGCTTTGGTTTCTCCCCCCATTGGGTAACTATGGTGATGTCCTCATTGCAAATTGTTTCATACAAATTGATCATTAATGGAGCTGTCCGTGGTCTGTTACCCCTTCTCAAGGAATCAAACATGGTGACCCATGTCTCCAAGCCTCTTTATTTTGTGTTCCTAGGCACTTAGGCTCTGTACTGTAACGATTCTGTTTTTTTAACATGATTTTGGGTCTAGCACACTTTTTTGCATTTCTATTTTTTTGGAGTGATTCTGCATCTTAAATGTTGTATGGTAATCGCAAAAAAAAAATGATTTTGTAACCTGAAAGAAACAGAAACATGTATGGTTCGTACTTAACAGAATCGTTTATGTTAGAAACCAATATTTACATAAAGTGCCATCTTCACCATGGGTGTCAAAGTTGTGATTTTTAAATAAAATCTAAGGATAGTCAATGGTTTTTTAATAAATTCTAAGTTATGAAAACCATTATTACCCAAATAGCTTAAGTCAAATGAGACAAATAAGAATATCTCCATATCAACAACATGGTGTTCACTTCAAATATGAAATATTTGGCCGTGTTTCCTTGCCATATGAAATATGAAATGTTTCAACAAAAATATGATCTATCATAATAACATAAAAGTATGAACAAGAATAAATTCAAGTATTGACATAATTCTTAAAGTATCTAATTATGAACTTAAGGGCATAAATTAGGTCTTCCAACTTAATTCTTAACTGCAAAACATGTCCCACTACTTCAAAGTTTAAATCCAATCATCAAAATGTAATCATGTAATTTGAGCCATTCCGGCTTTAACAGCTAACTCATTTGCAATCTTTTTCCTAAGATCATCCATCTGTCTTCTTCTTTCTGCTAAGCTTATAATAATGTGAGTCGGTGGTACATAATCTTGAATTTCTTCAGGCTCCTCATTCCACCAATTTTCACCAAACTCCTTAAAATTCTTGTCTGCAATTTCTTCCTCCCGAATGAAGTTGTGAAGTGCACAGCAAGCAATGACGATGCATGTTTGGGTGTTCAGTGGAAAACATTGCATTTTGCTCAGAATTGGGAAGCGTTTCTTCAAAGAACCAAAACTGCGCTCTATGACATTCCTAACAGAAGAGTGTCTATTATTAAATAGCTCTACTGTTGTCCTTGGACGTCTATTCCTATAATCATTTAGATGGTATCTTTGTCCTTTTAACGGCGTCAAGAATCCAGTAGTAGATGGATAATCAGAATCAACCACATAATATTTACCTAGCACGTAAAGTGAAAAGTAATGAATCAACACAATATGTAAAATAGAGCATAATCAACTGGTGAGGTTAAGATTTAGAATGTACCAGGTGGAGGATGAGGAAATTCAAATTTAGGGTTATTCAATGCCTCATTGAATACTCGACAATCATTTGCAGAACCCTCCTAACCAGCGTACACAAAAGTGAATTTCATGTCAAGGTCACATGCACACATAACATTCCAGGTCATATCTCCTTTCCTTCCTCTGTACGGTATTTGTTTGGGTAGAGGTATAGAAGCACTAACATGAGTGCCATCAATCGCGCCAATGCAGTCTTAGTACCAATACATGGATATTCATCAAATCAAACCACGTATAACCACAAAACAACATAATCATTGTTTTAATTATAAACAACATACCTTGAAGAAAGGATAGAGCTTTGGTTTTTCAAGAATCTGTTTAGGGCAACGACTGAAGTTTGGAGGTTTGATATTCTCTTGTCCCAGTAGTATGAAAGCACGTAACACTTTCTTAAAGTGTTCACCTATAGTGTTAAGAGAACGCTGAAAGTGTTCTGTTATGTCTCTATACCTATCATTGTGACCAACGATAGATATAAACATTGCCAACTGCTCATCCACTCTTAAATATCGACTATCTTCCAACCAACCACGTTGTCGCATTAATGCTTCAAGGTTGAGGAAGACATGGCGTTCCATTTTATACTGTTCATAGCATCTGTCTATATGTCTGTTTAGAACCTCACTCACTCGCTCTGGTCCTGTCAATTTACTATCTCGTATGGGCTCTCTAGTGTATAATGAATCATATGCTTTCATCAACAACATCATACACATCATGATTTCTGCATCAGTGTCATCCCTTTCCATTTGTTCAATGTGTTCCCTAGATGCGATCATTCTTTGATCCATTCCTATAATATAAAATTAGAAATATGCAAACACATCAAACCATAATTTTGAACAAATATCCAAGACACCTTAAAAAAATGAAGGAAAACATAGTAAACCATCAAAGTTAAAAGTAGTGTCAAGGTACAATGATCAAATATTCAGGACATCAAATACTACAGTTATAAAAAAAGTCAAGACACAGTCATCCATAACATCTTAAAAAGTGAAGGAAAACATAGCAAACCATCAAAGTTAAAAGTAGGGTCAAGGCACAATCCAAGTAGAGTTATCAATCTATCTAATTAAAAGAACTTTTCAAGAAGCAAACTACTGAAGGGTACGAAGGAGTATTGACTTCCGATGAGGAGGGCAGGAAATTAATGCTTCTCTCCATTGCGGGTCAGCCATTAACTTCTGAAGTGTTTTCTCGTATAGTGCTTCATCTAACTCATATCCTGACTCAAGCACCTCCATGGCCCTAGTAATCCTGTACATCTGTTCCGCATTTTGTGTTGAAGTAGTGGACATGCTCGCATCTCGTTCTACCTTTGATTTACTCATATCTTGAATTGCCTTGAATGCTATTGACCAATCATTAGACTTGCTCCTCCTCCTTTTCGCATTTGGAGTCCTATCATGCCTATGCTTAGTAGCTGGCCTTTTTTCCACTGCTTCAGTTTGAGTGTCACCTAATGGAATAACTTCATCAGCGAAACTTGACTCATCATAAGACTCAATCATATTCCTAGCATCATCGACTCCCAAAGTTTCCAACACGGTTGTTTGAGTCCCACTTCCTTCACCGTATGCATGTGTATCACCAAATACCATACATAGTTCTGGCCATTGTGGTAGTCTGTGCTTCTTAAATAGTGCCCAAGTAGGGTTATCCTAATAAATAAAAAATACACATAATAAAATACTTGAATTGATATATCCTGGCATTTCAAAATACTCAAATTAAATACAAATTGAGCATACCTTAATATGAGATTCCCAGATGGATTCATCATCAACAGTACAAGTTCTTGAAGCAGTATCCCAACCAAAACCAGTTGTCTCCAATAGCTTCTTAAACTGACTATAATCCTGCCTCAGTTTGTTCACTTTGTTCTTCAACTGTACAATGGCATAGTTGACCCCAGTTTTTTCTTTGAAGTTATTGGCAATGTTGTTCCAACCAGCTTTATTAAAAGTCGAAGTAGTCCTATTTCCTTTCTTAACTTCCTCTACCATCAGAACAATAAGGGTGTCTACATTTGCTTGGCTCCATTTTGCAGTCTCATTAACTGCTTGTTTTGAAGTTGACATTTTCTCACTATTTTACCAAAAAAAAAAAAAGAACATGAATTTAAAATCCAAATTGAAAACACTGATTTTCACCAAGGCACCCTAACCCTTAATCTATGATAGGTTCTAGAAGGTATAAGGATACAATGAAGCCCCATGAGAACAATTGAAGGTGTCAACCCTCTATCTTTCATTGGTGTCAGAAGGGATTCACAGACTGCATCCAAAATTACATAAACAAAGGTTGCAAAATACAAAAAATATTCATTGTCAAGGGATAAAGAGTTACAGACAATGCAATGGATTTACACTACAATAAGGAGAGAGGTTTCTCTTGTGTCTTATTTGACTCTTTTATTCTTCTCCTAAATATGAAATATGAAACGGCAGCTATTCATCAGATAAAATAGTAATAAACCTGACATGGATGTGAGCTCGAAAAGCTGATCATCCACATCGTCAATGTAGGATGCAGAGATGAGCTCATGCTTAATAAGATTGGAGTGTTCACTGCCCAAAATAAACAAAATCTATGGTGCCACATAAAAAAACCCTTTTACCATAACCCACTGACTCCACATCATAAAATTACTTGGGATGCAGGGATGGCTTCATGCATAATAAGAGAGAAATACAAACACCTATACACGAAAAAATAGACACAATGGATTCCTTCCCCAAAAATAAAAAAGAATAACTAAATAAAATCTACTTTCAACAAAACTAACCCGCCTGGAATTTAATTATTATACTACGGGCATTTGATCAACCATCAGGAATCAATCATATTGAGCATGAACCAACTTCTGTTGTTACAAAAAAAAAAAACAATTTCTGTAGCGCACAAGGAGAGGGAAAGAGGGTGTTTCTCTGTTTCTAACCTATTTCTGCAGGTGCCTGCTTGGAGTGTCCGCCACTGGTCGAGGAGTTTAGGACTTCAGGGATTGTTGTGCCGTGAAACTTGCTGTTGCTTTGGACCTAGCGCCGATCGCTGAATCGCCGCTGTGAGATAAAAAATTGTGGGTGGAGAGATAGATTTTCAGTCAGGGAGGTCAGGGATGGGTTTCGGGCGAAGGAGAATGAAGAGATGAGGGAGGGAGAGGGAAGTGACTGGTTTAGGTTGCCATTTGTTTCGTTTCCAGTTAGGGAGGTTAGGGATGGGTTTCGGGCGAAGGAGAATGAAGAGATGAGGGAGGAAGAGGGAAGTGACTGGTTAGGCGAAGGAGGAAGGAGGATGAAGAGATGGGTTTCTGTATGCTTCTCTCTTCTGGTATTCCAAGAAAGATAATGAATTAGGGTTCGGTCTACCATTTTCTTATGTTTTGAGTGCAAATTTCGATTTTACCCTTTCGTACTTAAGTGGGAGCCTTCATTCTACGCCTTTTGATCATAATAGATTCTGAGTGTGAGAAGCTTGGTTTTCATGCTTAAAAAAATGGATTCTAAAACTTAAAAAGTGCCGGTTCATTACAAAAAAAACAAGAAATTGAACCGGACTTACCATACAACTTTTACTCTATTTCTGTTCCAAAAAAATAAAAAAACAACAGAATTGATTTTTTAGAATGTTACAGTACAGAGCCTTTAGTAGCGTGATCTCAAGCTTTGAGGATGCCAATTTTATTAGAGGTATCCAGGCCCATAATCAGGGTCCACCTGTCACCCACCTCCTCTTCGCATATGATTGCTTGCTATTCTCAAAATTGAGGTTGGAGGAAGTTTGCTCTCTGAAGCAATGTTTGGAGTTGTATTGTAAGGCATGTGGCCAGACGGTCAATTTAAAAAAATCATCTCTCTCCTTTAGCCCAAATGTGCCACGGCAGTTTCGCCATTGGTTTTCCCGTATCCTAAAGATTCCATGTGGCATGGGTCCCAGCAAATGCCTAGGTTTACCAACTATCTTTGGTGTGTCTAAGGCGGATTTATTCCATGATCTTCTTGGTAAAGCAAAGAAAAAATTTAGTGGATGGAAGCAGCATCTGTTATCTGATGCAGGCAAGGAAGTTCTGTGGAAATCAGTAGCTTTCTCTCTCTCTCTCTAACTATGCAGCATCTCACTTTAAACTTCCTGTTTCTCATCATTCTCAATTAAGGAGAGTGGCCTCAGAGTTTTTTTGGGGTGATAGCTCTGAAAACGGGAAGATCCATTGGGTATCATGGCTTAGGTTGTGCCAGTCTAAGGAGAAAGAAGGGTTGGGTTTTTATGACCCATCTCTTCACAACAAGGCTTTGCTTTCAAAGGTGGCTTGGAAGATTTGGAGTGAGCCGGAATCACCATGGGTAAGATTCATCAAATCTATTTACTTTCCCCATTGTGATTTTTTAGATGCAACTATGGGTGCAAGGCCGTCCTGGGCACGAAGAAGTATAATGGAAGGTAGGAAGGTGCTCAAGGCTGGCTTACTTTGGAAGGTTGGAACTGGTGAACGGATCAACTTTTGGTATGATAACTGGTTACCTAGCTTACCCAATTTCTAGTTGCAATACCCCCCAATTGAAGACTGCCCTTTTCAGATGGCTTGCGACTTTATGGATCAGGAGAACCACTACTGGAATAGAAGTCTCATTGATCAGTTTGTCCATCCGGCTGACCGTGATGCAATTTATCAAATTCAATTAAGTCTTTTTCCTACTGAGGATTAGCAAGTGTGGGGTGCAGAGCATAATGGTCGCTATTTAGTTAAAACTGCCTACCATCTTTTAAGTAACCAATGGTTTGCAAAGGAGAGGCTTCAACCTTTAGCATCATCTTCTCATCGGTGGTCGACGGTTCCGTCAAAGGTTTGGAAATTGATTTGGAATTGTTACACACTTCCAAAGATTAAGAATTTCTTATGGAGATCTTTCGTTGATGGATTAGCTACTGGCTCTGCACTTATTCAACGCCAAGTCTCAATTGATGGTAAGTGTCCTAGGTGTGGTTGTGATTATGAAACCGGTGAATACATCTTACTTACCTGTGAATTTGCAAGAGCAGTTTGGTTCGGTTCTAGCCTCTCTTTTACCGTACCAACAGCTATAGGTGTTGTAGTTTATAAATGGATTACTAGCTGGTCTTCTTTCTCTATTTTTGATAAGCGGACAGTTAAGGAGTTGGTTTCACGATGCTCCTTCATTGGTTGGTTTCTTTGGTGTGCATGTAACGACCTAGTCTTTGGACGGAAGGTGTGGACACATATGGAGGTGATTGAGGCAGCACAAAAAGCTTGCAATGAATTCCTTTAAGCAAAGTTTTCACTGGTTAACCCTTCCAGAGCAGGCTCTTCACCCACACCACCACCCGCTTGGACCCCTCCTTCATCTGGTTTTTACAAAATGAATTGTGATGCATCCTACAATCAAGTCAATAACCGTGGAGGGTTGGGGTTTATATTGCTGGATAGCGTGGGCCGAACTCGGTTTGCGGTTTCAAACCCCTGTAATAAACCCCTGTAATATTGCTTCAGTGTTGATTGGTGAGGCATTGACAATAAGAGAAGGCTTGTTGGCGGCTTTTGCATATGATGCCTCTCATCTTGTGGTAGAAAGTGACAACAGAGAGGTCATTTCATGCCTACAGGATTTCTCAAAATTGTCGGCATCAATGGTTCAGCTAGTCAAAGATAATATTAAACATATTGCCTCTTATTTTGATGTTTGTCAAATTTCATGTATTCCAAGGGTTGCAAATGATTCTGCAGATTCCATAGCAAGGAGGGCCCAGTCCATTGCGGATAGGACTATGTGGCCTAATTCCGGTCCTTGTTTCTTTGTACCAATGGTGCAGGTCTCAAGTGTGTAATCTGCTTTCCCTTTATATCCTAAAAAAAAAAAAAAAAATACATTTTATAATAATTATTAAAAAGTCTTAGATGTTAAGTAGAGCGGAATTTGATAGTCATATGAAGTGGTGAAGTTCATTGTTCTAAAATCTTAAAATTGAATTCTTTTGCTTTTTAATTCTCCCTTTGCAACCAAACAGACCCTTAAGTTATTTCTGACAAAATAACGCCAAAAACCCGGCCGGACGCCCGGTTCATAAAAAACGTCAATCACAGTCACCACTGACCAACGACTGCGGTTCTGAAGTTCTCTCCATCTCTCTGTTTCTTCTTTTCCTTTTCTGTCAATTTTTCATCCTCCCACTCGGAGAGAGGGAGAGAGAGAGAGAGAGAGAGAGGAAGAAATTGGAGAGAATCATCTCACAGATTTCAATCGACCTGGGTGTGGGAGTGTGGAAAGTGTTGATTTTTATTGTCTGGGTTTGGCAGTGTGAAAAGTGTTGTTTATTGTCGTTTTCTCTTCTCCTTCTTCGTTTCTTTGCCTCCTTTCAGGCGTAGAAATGGAGGAAGGCAAGAAGGGTGAGAAACCATTGGATATTGACTTTAATGCCCTTTTAAAAAACGATGATGCACCGGCAGACCTGGAGGTGGTGCCTGTCGGGCAGTCCTCTCAAGACGACGACTTGGCAGCGCTTTCAGATCATAGCCTCGATGAAAAAATTCTCAGATTACAACGAACCGTCAACGATATGTCCTCCAGATTGCCCGATAATGGTGTGAAACTTCGTGCCTGTCTCCAGCGACTGGAAGAGGAGAGGAAACGCAGGGGCCTCCTCCGATTGAAGAAGGTCTTCTTACTCTACAACGATCTATGCTTTTATATGTTGCTTTATGTGTCACTGTTATGTTTGTTCCATGCATTTATGTGATGATGGGGTTTCACTTGCTATTGTTATTTCTCTCCCCCCTCCCCCGGCGGTTTTCCTCAATCCCCCTTCTCTGATTACACATATTGATACGTGGTCGATACCCAGAACACCCCCTCCCCACGCGAACAAGAAAGAAAAAGAAAAGGTGGGTTTAATTTCAGAATTTATGATTACTGAAATATGCCGATCTCTTTACTGCAAATGGCTGTTCTTTTGCTGTGGGTAGCCATGGTGTGATTCTCGAATCCATCTCCCATTTTTGTAAGTCTGTAATACTTTATGGCTTGTCCTGAAGAGTTCATTATTACTGTAACCCTATGTATACAACAACAAATCAGCTTTGTCCCAACTAAATTGGGTTGGCTACATGGATCCTTTCAGTCCAATCAGCTCTATTTGACGTCATACTTGATAGTTGATACAAGATCTAAGCTATGCATTTCCAATCTCCCCACTTCTCTTAAGGTCATTTTAGGTTTATCCTTGGCTCTGTTAGATCATTCAATCTGAATCAAATCACTCATCTGTACTGAAGCTTCCAAAGGCCTTTGTTGAACATAGCCATGTAACCTTAACCGAATTTCTCGTAGTTTATCATGTATCGGAGCTACTTCCAAAACTAGCTCTAATACATTCCTTACTTTATCCTTCATAGTTTTACCATTCATCCATCTCGATATCTTAATTTTTGCTACACTGAGTTTTTATCTGCATAACACTTCTTAACTGCACATCATTTCGCCCCATACATCATAGATGGTCATATGATTGTCCTATAGAATTTTCCTTTAAGCATTAAAGGACTACGTTGGTCACACAGTACTCTGGACGCACCTCTCCACTTCATGAACCCCACTTTAATTCTCTATATCACCTTCTTTATTTATGGTTAACCCTAGATATCTAAAATAATCACTTTGTAGCATCTCTCTCTCCTCAATTCTCACCATTTCGTCATCTGCCTTAGTATAAGTTGTGTAACTAAAGTTATACACCATGTATTCCGTCTTTGTTCTACTTATATCTTAAAATCTCTTGATTCCATTGTTGATCTCCATAACTCTAACTTAGCGTTAATCCTTGCTTTTGTCTCATCCACCAACACAATATCACCAACAAAAAACATACACCACAGAACTTCATCTTGAATGTTACTGGTTAAATAATCAATTATAAGCGCAAACTATAACGCCCCAAATTCGGGTAGGGTAAAGGACAACACCCACCCAAGCATCGACCCTTAAGGTCACATATATTCATATAACAAACTAACAAATTCCCAGATCACACATAAACATAGCGGAAGCATTATATTACAGACCATTTACATACACTGGTGGCTACTGGATGCTACACTTTTATTTCTCTTCTTTGTGGAGGTGACTACCTGCTACTAGCCTTCCTTGGGAAGATCCTTTGATGCTGCTTTGCTAGTTGCTACTATGATATTTTGTGAATTGCGGTCGGTGTTATCTATCGCTCATGATGATGGTTCTACATGATGGTTTTTATCTGCTGATGTTGCTGATGATTGGTGTACTTGAGCTGATATTGCTACTGGCTTTATGATGGTTGATTGGAGTTTTCTCTCTGTGTTCATTGGAGTCTACAACTTCAATACTGGTGTTGCATTTGATTTTATATTCTTGTTGGTCCAAGCTGGAGCTTTTCTTTTAATACATGTTTATACTTCAGCTTGAGGGCGAGTGTTAAGATATGTCACGATAAGGGGATTGTCCCCATCGTGGACAGTTTCCTTTTCTTTATTTTGCTTTAGATTCTTTCCTAGTTTAGTTGGATTTCTATTCTTAGTTAGACTAGAGTTATTTAAGTTGACTTCTATCTTGTGTTTACTTGTACAACAAGGACTTTCCATCATTGCCGATTGTAAATCTTTTCTATTACAATAATATATATACGGTAGAGAGGGGAGACTGTGACTTTTGACATTGCAGTACCTTGCAGTCTCACTCTCTCTTGTAATTACTGGTTACAGATCTTGGGTTTCTAACTGACAGGTTCAGAAACTTAAATCACAACAGATAAACATTCCTTTTTCAAATTTAAATACAGTATCTTACAGACTGCAGAATTCAGTTGGATGACAAATCTGGCTATGGTCTGTAGCTGAACAGGTAATCCTTTTAAAGACCAAAATTTTGGTTTAGCTCATTAACCAGCCACTTGACATTGATCTTCCAAGCATCTAAAGAAAGCATAAGGAACAGAAAACTCTCCTGAGGGGATCCATAGATGCATTCTTACTTTATGGCCTGAATTTCTTGGAAGGAGACGGAGCTAAAGAACTTTTCACTACAAACCTGAGGTCCTAAAGATTTTCCAAGATGCTGCTGATCTTGACTTAAAACAGTTCGATCAGCCCAAGGAAATGTTGGTGTAATTCCCACATGAATTCATAGATGGCTTTTGCCCCCCCCCCCCCATCTTCTTTGTGACAATAATTGACAAAAATGATGTCTTGATAAGCTGGTTAACCGATATTAACTTGCTACTGTTGCTGTCTGCACTAAAACAACTTTTGGAGGCTTTGGATGTCAAAAAAGTATGATCCACTAGAAACTACCTATTGCCTAGATCCAAGAAATTGCAGGTAGACATATTTTATGTAGAGGATCCTTTTTGCCTCCAAAGGTTTTATTTTTGAAAAGGATATGTGGATGAATAAGTCAAAAACCAGTCTGGTTTTAAAGTTTCAATCATTCATGGATTTGCCAGCCATTTAATTGCTTCACCTGATTCTATTGCCTTTATGCTCTAATGTCGTGATTTAAATTATTTGTACCCAATTTGGCTCTTTTTATGCGTTACGTATGTCAATATTAGATGATCACCTCACCCTTCATCTCCATATTTGTTGTTCAGGATGATGATGACTGCAAGAAAGCCACACAATCCCAAAGCTCAAGTTTCTCAGGTGAGAATTGCTTGACCTCATAATGTAAATTTTTGTTTTTATGAGCTATTTTTTTGTTTAGTTGTTTTTAATAGCACATTGAGATCCTTTAATAAAAAGGGTGTACCCAGTGCACAATGCTCCCGCACTGCGGGGTCTGGGAGGGTCATAATTTATGCAGCCTTACTCCTGCTTTGCAGAGAGGCTGTTTCCCAACTCCAACTAGCGACTAGTAGGTCGCAATAGAACAACCTTACCGTTGCGCCTTGGTCCGTCCTCTCTTGAGATCCTTCAATATTAGGTGTGATTCATTTGGGTTTTGTATCATTTTTAAACCAGATATCCTGCTTGAATTTGAGCCATGTACTTATAAAATTAAACTTAGATATTAAGAAGTGTATTTAAATATGCTTTCAACTCTTGTTTATTTATATGCTGAATTTCAGTCTCGTGCTAGTTGTTGTTGTAAACATCTCAAGTATATCAGTCCTTACATATATGACTTTGTAGTCTTTATTGTCTGCTGAACCCAAGGGGATTACCATACTGATATAACATGTGTATTACTTTGTTTTATTTTTTGAAGTTTTGTATATCCATGGGGTTGGATTTTTCACTAATCTCAGAAATCTATCCTCAAGAATATTATTATACTTGTTTTTCATCTTGTCTAATCTTTGAGGGAACTTAATTGCAATCTTTAGGTTTTTGGTTTGGCAATTTTGTGAACTTTTGATACTTGAAGGTTTTGCAGGTGCATGCAATGGTTCCAGTTCAGTTTCTAAATCCCATTCACAATCAACATTTTCTGAATGTTTTAGTGGACTAATGGAAAGTAAGGTAGGGATTTTTTTTTTGGGTTTTATGCACACACTTATAGTGTAACTGAGCAACTGAATTGTTGATTGTGAAAAGCAGGCATCTAGAGTGTCTTCAAGAGATTTACCTTGTAGGTCTGTTGTTGGTAACTCTCTTGGTAAAGATAGACAGCAACTCCCAAATGGTGGTGATCAAAAGGTTACTGCTACCCGTTCTCTTAACCATCAGGGGGAAAACTTGTCTGGTCGCTTCTCTAAGAAGTATGCATTTCTAAATCAACTATATTTTGATCTTTCAATATTACATTGTTACATGATTTACTGATATGATTGCAAATTATCTTCCAACTGTCTTTTGTTTCACTGCTGCTGTTACTGCACTGGAAGTGTTATGATTGTTTTAATTTTGTTTTTAATCTACCTTGTTCATTTATAATTTTATGATGATTGTGCCATTGGGCTCGTCTGTCTGTGGGGATGGTGGTGATGTGTGGCTAAAATAATGGTTAACGGTTTACCTCTATCTGTCTCCTCTCTAATTTTCTGTTAACAATAGTTTTAACTTGCAAGTTTCTTATAACTTGTTTTGACACTTACTTTGCAGCATGGACATATGTGGCTGTTGTTGCATCTGATAAAGCCTGTTTTAACCAATGTTTAGAAAAACAGGATGTTCACTGAAATGCTTGGGGCCAGTTGGTGCTTCTACTGCAACTGATTGGTATGGACAGCCTGGATTGTAGCCAAAAAAAAAAAAAAAAAAAAGCGGAAAATATGCTAAATAGGAAAACTTTATTTTAGTCTTTTGATTCTTTTAAAGATGGTAAAATCTAAAAAGAAAAAGAACCAACACATTTTATCTATATATAAATTAGGTAGTGTGGTTGTGGCCTTAACATTAGAATCAATCGACTTCAACATCAATTTTTTCAGATCAGTGTTTAGGATGAAAATGTTCTCCCCTCTCTCCCCCCCCCCCCCAAAAAAAAAAAAAAAAAACAAAAAAAAAGGAAGAGTAAATGAAACCACGTTCATATCATTTTTTTTTTTAAATTTTTATTTATTTATTTATTTTATTGATGATTGAGAACTTTTGTTCAAAAATGAGATTTGTGAGAATATCCTAAACTTGGAAACCAGCACCTAGAAGAGAAGAGAGAGAGAGAGAGGAGGAGGAGGAGGAGGAAGAAGGGGAGCTACAGCCACAATATGGAATTGTTGAAGTGCCTAAACTGTGGTCTAGCTCCCTGTAACCTGAGAAATATACTTTTAGTTTGAAAATCTACTGAGAATCAAGAGTCTAAATACAACCCAAGTCTAATAACAGTAAAAAGTAAATACCTAAAGACCAAATTACAACTCAACACTTCCACATTATCCCACAGTACCACAAGATACAGTTTAACACTCCCCCTCAAGCTGGGGTATATATACCACAAGAACAATCACCGAGAAACGCAGGCCTGAATAATGCTCTAGTCAGCATATCGCCAAGTTGATAAGCTGAGTTGACAATGGAGTAGAAATTAGCTTATGTAGAACTGCATTCCTCACAAAATGACAATTGATCTCAATAATCTTAGTCCTCTAATGGAAAACTAGATAATTAGCAATATAGATCGCATCTTGTTTACCACAGTACACAGTCATAGATTTAGCAATTGAGAACTCCAATTCTTGAATGAGAGTTTTCAGTCACATCATTTCAGCTGCTGCATATGCCATAACTCTATATTCAGCCTTAGGACTCGACTGAGCCACCGTAGTTTTCTTCTTACTCCTCTAGGAAACAAGATTTCTGCTAACAAATGTACAATATCTAGTAGTAGATTTACTATCACCTTGAGCACCAGCCCAATCAGCATTAGAGTAACCCCATAATATCAGCATGATATTGATGCCGATAAACAAGACCTTTCTTGGGAGCACCTATGAGGTACTTCAAAATACGACAGGCAACCTCATAGTGTAGTTGTTTAGGAGTTTCTGTGATTACACTTACATCAAATGAAATATTCGGTCGAGTAATGGTTTGATAAATAAGTCTTCCAACAAGTCTGTATGATATTTTTCCGAAGTCTTTGCCATCAAATGACTCAAGCTTCAGATGAGGATTCATAGGATGATAGGAGTATGCTCAGGCTTAGAGCCTAACATACTATTCTCAAATAGAAGATCAATCACATAATTCCTTTGAGATAAATTGACTCCCTTTGTACTGAGAACAACTTCAATACCCAAGAAATATCTGAGCATGCTCACATATTTCATCTGAAAATGTTGATGCAAATATGCCTTGACATCCTCAATCCTAGAATAATCATTACTAGTGTTGATTTATACATTCACACTGCCCTCTCCTAAAATTTCAAGCTTTTAGGTGGAGCAGTGGTGAGCATGGTATTAGAGCAGAGAGATCGAGTGTTTGACTCTTGAGAAGTGCATCAGAAGAGTTTTCCCGATATTTCTTCTCCCTCGGTGCCGTGCGAAGGAAATGCGTCACGAGATTCATGTGCAATGACCACGAAATCTTGGCCCTGCACGTGCGGGGGAGTTTTTTTTATCCATCGAAGCTGCCTTTCCCTAACAATTTGAGCTTTTAGGTGAAATGGTAGTGAATAACTAGACGAATGAATACTGAATTTGTCAGGAGGGATTGTTTTAGCCAGTAAATAGCCTTGTAAAGTTGATGATGGAGAACCTTAAGGAAGAAAGGGGAAATCAGAGTAGAGAGGGGGAAAGAGGGGAATCCCACACTTTACTAGTGCACAAACTCAACATCTTCATTCAATAATCAAAATCACTCTTCTTTGTCCATCGGTTACAGTCAATATATAGGAAAGTAAAGACATAGAATTAGAAGCTTAATTGAAATGGAAACTAGCGTAAAGTAGGGAACAACCAATAAAAAGGAAACCAAAGCAAAGGAAATAAATCCTACTCCTACGTTCAACTCTGGAAGGTATAAATCATGAAATAAAATACTAAGTCATTGCTAATTTTATTTCCAACCCTTGTTGGACCAAAACCCTAGGCTAGACCGGTTCTTCTTGGCTTTTGGCTTCCAAAGCCGGTCATGCTGGTCCAACCAGGTAAGGGTAGATCTGCATCAACTCTCCTCCTCTGAAAAGAACTAAACTTTATCAAGTTAGGAAAAGGACCGAGGAGACTGTTTGAAGGAATACGCTGAATGAGGAACGATCCCACCATCTTCTTGAGCTTAGTTTTAGGGAGATCTTTGGCAGGATGAAACTTCATAGTCTTGTTGGCATGCTTGAAAGCATAGGTATTGGCATAGCCACAATGCTGTACTTTCTTGTCAAACAACCAAGGTCGACCAAGAAGGATATGGCACACCTTCAGAGGGAGGATGTTACATTGGATTGCATCCTTAAATCCACCAATAGAATATGTGACCAAATACTTATCTGTGATTTTGAGATTAATGTTGTTCACCCAAGCAACCTTGTAGGGATTTGGATGTGGCTCTGTCTTCAATCCCAGCTTACAAACAACGTCTTCAGAGACAACATTAATGCAACTACCTCCATCAATGACCAAGGTTAACAATTGGTCATTGCACTTCACACGAGTCTGAAAAATACTACTGCGGTGCCAATCTTCATTGTTAGTGGCTTTCTAAGTGGTTAACACATGATGAATAACATAAAAAGGATGTTGGTCTTCATCACTGAGAGTGTCATTAACTTCACCTGGTGCACGCTCTTCTCTTAAATCAAGTGTGCTAGAATCAAGTTGCTCTTCGGGAATATATGGTATAGGAGAATCCTTATCAATAAAAGCAACCAAGCGGCTGGGACATTGAGCACTGATATGTCTAAATCCATTGCATGAGTAGCACCAAATTGTAAATTTTATTGCATCAGAAGGTTTATCTAAACCACGCCGAGGGGGTGAGTATGGATGAGTAGGCCGTGAAGATGATATTTCAGAAACATGTCGAGGTGGAGAATATGGCCGACTAGGTCGTGAAGAGGCCATGGATGTAGCACTAGCCTATGGTTTGCTAGATGACATTTCTTGGGTAGGAGGTTGGTGTAGAATGGAAATAGTACCTCGAGGAAAAGTATCTGCAAAATTTCTCCGATTGTATGGGCATTTTAGACTTTGCTTAACTTGATACACTACTTGCACGCATGGTTTTAAGAATCGGTGCGTATCGTGCCGTATCGGTAGGTATCGGCACGATACATACCGATACGTATCATGAAAATTTTAAAACCCTTATGTATCGATACGTATCCTACGATACGCACCGATACGCACCGATACACCACCAATACGCATCGATACTCACAGATACGTACCGATACTCTATGAAAAATTCAAAATTGAAGTGAAATGTACGTTTCGGTATGTATCGGTACGTATTGGTATGTATCGATACGTATCGGTGCGTATCGGTATGTATCGATCGATACACACCGATATGTACCGATATGGTCATAAAATGGCCAAAATGGGTAATTTTTTAGAAAAAACTTAATTTTTTGAGGTGTTTTAGTTCCAAAGTTGCTGCCAACCATTTTTCTCTCTAACTAAAGTGGAAATCAAGGTTGGGAACAAGGATTTTACATTTATGGGACAATTACAAACCTTGGATTCTTAGTGCGATACTCTCAATTTACTGTTTATGCATAATACATGTTATATATAACTTTTTTTAACTATTTTTTTATGCAAATGTATATAAAAAAGTGTTTCCTATCCATTTATGTGCGTATCTTTAGCATATCTTAGCGTATCTCCAATACGATACGATACCCTCCGATACGTATCTTAATTTTGGTCGACCGATACGATGACCGATACCGATACTTTAATCCTTGCTTGCACGGCATCTTCCATAGTAGGCAGTCGACTAGATGTAAGGGCAGCATTAAATTGAGGGTGCAAACCATTGCGAAATTGTGCCAGTAATACTTCATCCCACTCAAAATCAGAACGAGTAGCCAAATAATTAAACCTCGCAACATATTCTTTAACGGTCAAATTCTCCTCTTTCAACTGTGCAAACCTGAGATGCATGCGTTGCTTGTAATCTGAAGGCAAGAATCTCCGGTTCATGACTTTATGCATTTCAGCCCAAGTTGTCACTAAACCAATGCCTCAAGTTCGGTTTTGTTGTTGTTGCTTGACCCACCAGACTCGGGCTATGCCTTTCAATTTTGCCTCTGCAAATAGGATCTTTCAGGCCTCAGTCAACCCATACTATGTGAATTGTGAAGAATGCCTCTAAGCTGTGAATCCAGTTAAGGTACAATTCTGGATTGTTATCTCCATAAAAATCAAGAACATCCAATTTTGCTGCTCGTTCCTCTCCATCATCATATCGACCAGTTCCATATGGTGGTGGGGTGGTGTATGAAGTAGTGGTGGTGGCAGTGGTAGTGACGGATCGTGTTGGAAGAATCCCCAGACTGGATGGGACTCTTTCCCTATCTGCAGCCACCAATCGATCAACAGAAATTTGTTTAGATTCCATCATTGTCTTAAGAGAGGTGAAAATGGTAGTAAGAGCTTCAAAAGTTTGTATCAGTTTCTCCCTTATAGGAGTTCAGCTGTTGAACAACTTCACTATTGGTTACCATGGTGGAGATAAGCAAAGGATACTCACGGGTAATGGTGGAACAGTAAATATATGAAGTTTATGATAAGGATGGCAAACTTGTATTTAAAGTGAAATCCTTTAAGTGAGTGGCAGGGTTGTAATTATAAGGATTATCGAATTGAATCACAAGGTAAACACAACGCATGTAGTAAAGGGTAGAGTGGTAAAACAAGAATAAATAGGGACAAAAGAAAATAAAGTATAAAGTGAGGGGCAAAGTGGGGAAATAAAAGATTAAAGAAAGAAAAGGGAAGAGAAAGGTGTCGGGGGTGGGGTTTGGGTTACCGACAGAAGAAGAAGAAGACCATTCTTTTTACGATGGAACCAGCAGCAGGTATATCTCGACTCTCTAGGTTTCCGTCTTCTCATCTTCTTCTGTCTCTTTTTCTTTCTTCTTTTGATTTTGTTTGATGCGTGCTAACGCTAGGCCAAGTCAACCTGAGGCTCAAGATCATAGCCATCAAGAGCATAGCCACATTCGCCCAGCTCGTGGCGATGCATCGGAAAATCCGTTACTAGTTGCCTTGTTTTACTTGAAATGCCCTTGATGAAGGAACTCACGGATTTTCTTTTTAAAGGACCTTAGCAGGGATGATTCCGCCTTCTCTTCTTCGACTTCCTTTTTTTTTTTTGTTTTCCACTCGCCAGAACCCTAAAACAAGGAAGGGGAGGGATTGATGAAGTTGGTGAAGGGAAAGAGGAGGCGGTGAGATAGAGGGTCGATCTTGTGAAGAATCGACCTTTTTTTTTTTTTCTTTCTCTGTTCTCAGTTTCTGTAGAACCGAAACAAAGAAAGGGGAAAGGGAAGAGCAAGATGGAAGGTAGAAGGCGAATGGGGATTTTCGGCTCTGATACCAAATTAATGGAGAACCTTAGGGAAAGGGGAAATCAGAGTAGAGGGGGAAAGAGGGGAATCTCATACTTCACTAGTGCACAAACTCAACATCTTCATTCAATAATCAAAATCATTCTCCTTTGTCCATCGGTTACAGTCAATATATAGGAAAGTAAAGGCATAGAATTAAAAGCTTAACTGAAATGGAAACTAACCTAAACTAGGGAACAACCAATAAAAAAGAAACCAAAGCAAAGGAAATAAATCCTACTCCTACGTTCAACTCTGGAAGGTAAAAAGCATGAAATAAAATACTAAGTAACTACTAATTTTATTTCCAACCCTTGTTGGACCAAAACCCTGGGCTGGACCGGTTCTTCTTGACTCTTGGCTTCCAAAGCCGGTTATGTTGGTCCAACCTGGTAAGGGCAGCCGTATCTGCATCAGCTGATAAACCTTGGGTGTACTCTCTCCTTGAGCAATGTGCCTAGAAGGTTGCTCTATATAAACCTCCTTGATATCATCATAAAGAAAAACATTCTTGATATCAAGTTGAAATTTGAAACAGAGGCCAGTTAATAACATTCAAGGACGACAAAATTAAGACGAGCTACTGGAGAGAAGGTCTCAAAATAATCGACACTGTATGTCTGAGTATATCCTTTGGCAACCAAGTGAGCTTTTTGTCTCTTAACAGAACCATATGGTAGATACTTGACAATGTACAACCAATGACACCACACGAGTTCCTTACTTGAGGGTCATTCAATAAGAGACCATGTCTTACGATCTAACGAGGCATCCATCTCTACACTGAAGCATTATTTCAACCAAAGTGTAACAGTGCGTCCTAGTGCTTAGTGGGCACAAACACAATAGATAAAATAAAGATAAAGAAAAAGTACGAAGGAAGGGTGGAAGGTGAGAAACTGAAACAAATTGAGAATTAGGATAGGAAACATTATATTTTTGAGGACAAGTTCTATTACCTTTACAAAGAGCAACTGACAAGTTAATGGAGGTAGGATCCCTAGGCAAAGGTTCTGATGAAGTAGAGGGAATGGTTGGAGGATCTGCTGGAACTGTTGAAGTTGACTTGAATGATGCTTGGATACCAGCAATTGCTTAGGAGAAGAAGTAGTAGTAGTGGTGGTGGAGCCAATAAGAGGGTTCAGTACAAGAATAAGTGGAGGATCAAGGGGATCATATCCAACTTATGATTCTCAAGTTCTCAATAAAAAATTATGTTGTTGTTTAGAAAAAGATGACATTTACATTACCAAAATATTGATACGTAATGGGATCATAACACTAGGGGTGTCAATTGGATGGTTCGGTTTGGTTTCGGTCTAGGAATGAGGGAGACCAAAACTAATCCGTTAAGGAACTTCGGTTTTCGGTCGGTTTCGGTTTGGGTCCGGTTTGGTTTCGATTTATTTCGGTTTTTCAATATCGGGTTAATACCGGTTTAGATCGGTTTATTATTGGGTTTGAACCATAATGAATCTTACATTCATAACTTATAATGACAAGATTTGACGAAAAAAACAATTTAAATTTATGATTAAATCGTGGTTTATCGTTGTAAGGGAAAGATAACTAATATTGAAACCAATGGATTACAAATTACTAAGAAGATAAATAATATTGGAATCACAAAATGAACCCTATTATCCAATCATTCATTTAGCTATCCAACTAGTTTTCTATAGTGAACAAGGAAATTAATGGAATCATTATTACAATTTACAAATCAATTTTTCTATTCATAACCTAATATTCAATGATTTGTAACAATTCCCCTTACAATAAAAAATTTGCTCACTAATATTGTAAAAAATGGATGGCCAATTCACCAATTTATAATCTCATATTCATTTATTTTTTTATCGGTTTCATTCGGTTTGGTTTGGACCGGTTTTTAGCCGGTCCCAACATACCTCAGTCCAAAACCAATCCAAAAAGGATCGGTTTGGTTCGGTTCGAATTTTGAGTGAAGGCATACCCGAGGAATACACACTAGGTAGCACGTAGAGATAGTTTATCAAGACTAAGATGAAGGTTGTGAATGAACATGCACAACCAAACACCCATGGTGGTAAACCAAACAAGGACGAGTTGGAGAAAACCATAAAAAAAGGGAGATAGTTTGTTAAGGACAACAAATGGCATGCCATTAATCAAATACATGCAGTCAGAACAACACCATTCCAATAAATCTTGAGAACATGCATGTAAAACATAATAGATCGAGCAACTTCCAGCAAATGCTAGTTTTTCCTCAAGACACGCCATTCTACTGAGGAGTATATATGTAATTATGTATAACTAGTTTGATGTGTAATCCCATGAATAAAGCAAAATTCAATTATTTCTCGATGAGTATAATTAAGAGCACTGTCTGAGCGGAAAATTTTGATGACACACTGAACTGAGTCTTTATTTCATTACAAATTGTTTAAAAAAAGACTCAAACTCTGATCGATATAACAAAATTGTTCTAGAGTAATCATCAACAAAGGTAACAAAGTCGAAAAATCATAACAGACTCTTGACGAACGTATACCATAAACATTAGATGAACTAAAGAAAATAAAGAGGAATTTTGAGAGACATTAGAAGAAGGGAACGGAGTATGATAATGCTTTCCAAGTTTACACGCCTCACACTCAAGTCAAGAGATATGCTTGCAGCTGGGAACCATACGTTGAAGCTTGGGGAGAGAAAGATGTCCCAGTGAATAATTCCGCTAGAGAGGGGAAGACGCACTGAAGCAGTAGAAGCAAAGGTAGGAGCAAAGTCTTCGAAGTAATCAGGAGCATCCTTCTCATGCTGTCTACAGTTGTCTTCCTTGTTTGGAGTTTCTGAAAAACACAAGTAGGATAAAAATTTATTGAATGATTTACTCAACTGACTAACAGACATAAGACTTGATGGCAAGATTCAATAACTTGGTCGAAAGTTGCAATTTCGACTAAGATATCTCGGATTCGCAACAAATCCCAACTTCGATACCATCTTGTAGTGGTTTCGACTAGGTTTTGATAAATTTCAACTATTTCACATGTTTCAACTTGAACCTGGTTGAACCACCTATGTAAATTCACCTATCCCGTTGAAACTTGTCTGCTTCGACCACCTGGTCTGGAATTGGTATCGAACCAGGTTTGATACTTATTTATGCCAAATACCATTGAAGCAACCATTTACTTATGATATTATTCATAATAAGCAAATACCCCTTATTTAAACCCAATAAAAATAGTTAAAAATTCAAGTTCCGAAAAGATAAAATGTCAACCCCTCAAGTTAAGGAAAAAAAATGGATTTTTTTGTTGTAGGAGCAATTGTCAACTATCAAATGTTGGGGTTCATCTAAAATCTGAAAATTTTATAAACCTTATCATGGTAAAACATTGCTAAAAACAAAAAGAGTAGGAAAATATTCTTTTGTTTTAATATCCATAAATTTATTCTCATCCGTGGCAATTTTAAATAGCATTCGCACACACAAAATAAGGTTTGACCAAAACATAACTTTGTGAATGTAACTCAGATTTAAAAAATTTTGGATTTGTTGGAAAGCTGGTTTTTAACAATGTTTTACCATGATAGGACTTATGGAATTTTCAAATTTAAGAAAAAAACTCCAACATTTGAAAGTTGAAAATCACCCGTACAACCTAAAATTCAAGTTTTGTTTCCGAATTGGGGGTTGATTTTTTATTATTTTGGAATTTAAAATTTTAATTATTTTTTTGGATTAAAAAATGGTGTATTTGCTTATTTATCAATAATATCTTAAGTAAATAGAATAACAAATATAAATCATTACATAATGGTATTTGGCATAAATCAGTGCCAAACCATGTTCAACCACCATCAAACTTGGGTCAACACCACAAGTACCATTTTGAGTGTTTTTTTTTTTAATCTAATTCATGAACTGGGTTTAAAATGTAAAAGACAAACAATGCACACAAAAGCAAGGCCAAAAAACACTTTTTGGGCCTCGAGACCAAGGTTTCTAGTTGGCAAAAAAAAAGAAAGTGTTTCGACTGTTTCAGGCTTTCAGCCCATATCTCACTTACGGGCTTGGTTGAAACTGGCCTCGAGATTGAGGTGTCAATCTTTGCTTGAGGGTATGTGAGGAATATGAAGAACAAATTTCAGTGTAGGAAAGGAAGACAAAGTGACACAACTAGAGGCAGATACCTGAGTAGACAAGCCATCGACAAGTATGACTCTAGCGGGTTGGTTAATTTTCTGAAGTGAAGAAAGTACATGTAAGTCAATATGCCTAGAACCATGCCCGTAACCCAATTCAATTCACGAGGTTTTGTAAATCCACTAGTCAAACACACACGAAATACGTGCCGGATAATCATTAGAATCATCATACCTTGCTAGCCATCGATTAACTGATTGGATTAACCCACCAAAGTTAGCTTTAGTCATTATGTATTTAACAGAGGCAAAAGCCTCGGTAACGGTTGAATGCTGGATTATTTCTTTTTTCGGGAATTTTAGACCAAGCTACTGATAAACTTTCATTTTCAGCTAGTCCAGTGCTAACTCTTAGATATATTTCTTGCTGGAAATATCCCTGATCCCATTGATAACGAGTGGGCCCAACTAATTCAATCGGGGTACTAGTTATACGAGAAGCGACACTAGAGTAAGTGACCCATGTGTTGATGTTATTAGCCGGGAAGTACTGTACATATTTCCCAGCTCTGGGAACAAAATTTTTTGTGTGGAAGAAGAAGCAAGAGGAGCACCAATACCTGAATTAGTGATGGTAGCAGTGGATGTAGAGGCAGATGTCTCAAATATGTTGAAGACGCTTATGTAATTGATTGAGTTCATTGCATAAAGGAGAAATAAACTGACGACTTCCAGTGTTAGAAGCTTGATTGGTGTCCAGGGATGATGCCACAATTGAATTTTGATCAAATGTAAGAGTAGTAGTAGTAACAAGCAATTGTTGAGCACGCTTAGGTTTACCATGGTCCAACATGTATCAACTATCAACAATGTGATTCATCTTACCACATGGACTACACTAATGCACACCTTGATCCAGTGGCTGTCCTCTGCCTCGACCACCGCCATGCCCTTGGCCTCCCCATGAACTGCGAATTCTTCTAGAGAAACCAGTTCCACGGCCACAACCCCACTATTTGAATCAAGTGCTGTATTATTTCTAGATGAGGTCGAGTAAGATTTGGTGAAGGAGAGAGATGATGCACTAGATCCAACAAAATGCCTAATTTGTAGATGGTATCTTCTTGCTAGCAAGAATTTAGCTTTTCATTAGTTGAAGGCCAAAGTCTTATCTAGATAAAAATTTTGCAACTAAGAACTTAGCACGTTGAGAGTTAAGGATTCCAATATCTGTAGAGAGAGGGTTAAGGACTCCAATATCTATAGAGGGAGGTTGGTACACATTGAGTTATTCCTACATGCCTTTCAAGGCACCATAGTAGTCACAATGGATTTGCCACTCTGCTTGAAGGAGAACTTTTCAAATAAGTCATATACCCTAGACATGTTCTTATCCTAAGAATAGGTTTTTTTTTTGCAGTCATCCTAGTCCCAGACACCCTTAGTTGTGGTATAAAACATTACATTGGAAGCCACAGAAGGCTCTATACTGTTCCAATGCCAACAAAGTACTCTAATGTCCATTCTGTGATGCAGATAAGTCACTTAATGAACTTATTTTATTACAAATAAGCCTTAGGTTGGGTTATGTATGTGTTGGGCCGTTGATCTCATGGGTTTTTTTTTTTTTTTTTTTTTTTTTTTGTAATGGGCCACTAAAATATGGGTAGAAAGTAGGAAAACGGGATTTAATTCATTAGTTTAGTTAGGGTCCTGTTATGAGTCTACTTCCTTTGTTATTTCAGTTTCCTAGTCAGTTTAGGTTTCCTAATTAGTTAAGGATTGGGTTAGGCCTTTCTTTTTTAGTGTTTTGAGTCAGTTTTGAGTCTTTTATATAAGTTTGTAAGGGGCTACAACATTGAACACGAATTTATTAATAAAAAAAGAAAAGATGGCTTATGCTGTTGTGCTGTGGGATGCAGTTGGGTGAGATGCCTAAACCTGGGGGGTGAGATGCCCATTCACTAGTTCTTCTTCCCCCTTCTGAACCCTTCATCGAATTCTCTCTTTTCTTATTTTCCTTTTATTTGTTTGCTGTGTGAGAGTGTTTGAGAGCTAGAATCAAGCCTATTGGAGGACATCTTCTCTATTCAGCCATAATTTCAGATCCTGCCTGGGATTAGGATCACTTGTGATTCTAGTTCTACATTTTTCTGGATACTCAACAACGTTGTAGCATGGGGTGGCTTAGTCAGATTTTGCCTAGCAGTGATATACACTCTAATAGCCTGTGCCCAGATCAATTTATTGGATGCATCTTTGAGTTGACAGTTGTGATCTGGATGTTGAAGGAGTCCACAGGGGGTTTGGAATCACCTATTATAGATTAGGAATACTAGATACACTCAATAAAAAATCCAGCAGTCAGTATGTATCAAATAGCGAGTCCTATTCATCCAAAAAAAAAAAAAAAAAAGTCCTGAAGAGAATGTATATGAACAATACCAGTGGCAGATGTCTTCTGATAGGTCTTCATCAATGGGCAGATACAGTTAGTACATAAGGAAGAACAACCCCACAATATAAAAGACACCTAATGAAGAAATATGATCCAGCAGTAATAAGATAAGAATCTGAAATATAAACCCAAAATTTTGGGTAGTTTTAGAAATCAGGAAATCAGGGTGTCAGATGGACATAAAACCACAATCGAGTTGACCTTTCAGATGGTCCAATAAGGCAATAATACCCCAAAGGATGAAACAGATCTCAAGCAATTTCAGAATCTATTCTGCCCAGAAAAACCAGAAAAACAGGGTATGCCAGTATGGGAGATTTTTTATTAGACAATGTCAAAGTCTTGTCAGCCTCACACTTGGGTCGAAGGACCTAAAAGGAGGCCTTCAAGGCCCTAAAATTGAAGCAGTTCTAATGGACAAATATGAAGTAATTTCAGATACAAATTCTGTCCAAAATTCCGGGAAAATAGGGTACCGCAGGTCATATAAAATCAATAAATTTCTTCAAGAAATTGCAAACCTTATTGGAGAAAGCACCACTGACTTTTTGCTGCAGAAGATCATCTTCAGACTTCAAATAATTAATAAAGGAAAGTGGATTCATTGTCCATGGTACTCTCCGCAAGAGGGGGGGGGGGAGTGGGTAATATATGCAGGGGAAACTTTGGCATATTAAAGATTCAATATTTTCATGAAGATTCAAACTAAGGTTACATATAGCAGATATCTGCAAGCCAGAAAGTAAAGGCCTGAAGGGACTTTACCAGGATGAAAGAGAGTAGGAACTGGTTAACAAGGCCCTGATACCATGTGAGAATATACTAACCTTGAAAATCAGTACCTCCAAGAGGAGCAACCAGCACCTGAGAGAACTAAATACATCTAATAACAGTAAAAGTAAAATAACAAAAGACCAACTTACAACTCAACACTATCCCACAGTACACAGTACCACACTATACCACGGTACACTGTACAACAATATGCAAAGTCGGGTGTTGGTGGTTCATATGGAAACCATGAGGGGGGTTGTGACATTGGCCTTTTTAGGCCCTATTGGCGTAGTGGGATTCTAAGACAGAGTTGAAGGCAATTATTCAGGGTATGGAGCTGTCTTTGGATATTTTGGTTGAAGGGATATTATAGTAGAACAAGACTCAGCTGTTGTTATTCATTGGCTTCAGTCTCATGTGGGGGGACCTTGCCATTGCTTATGTCATATTAAGTGGGCCAGGGCTCTTGCTATGTGGGAAATTTTTCTTTCTCTTGGAGGATAAGGTCTGGAAATTATGAGATGATTTGGCAAAGGGTGTTGTGTGTAGACTGTCTTTCTATATTTAATCTCCTGTCTTGTAGTCCTTGTGTGAGATTGTTGGCCTTTTGGCTTTGTTGTTGTTGTATACTATGCCCTAGTCTCACTTTTTTCTTCTTCTGTCATAAAAATCTGGGTGAGGGAGGGAGGATGTATACTGCCCCTGAAAGGTAAAACATCCCAGAAACTATGAAGGTTGAAATACAGCAGCAAGAAGGTAAGAATCAATTATATGTTGAAGACAAATAAGTTGTGCTTATAGGCAATACCTTAAAGTCCTCTTTTTCACGTCAATCCTTTTTTGTTTTATTCTTTTTTTTTTTTTTTGTTGGATAGAGCTATTGCTGAATTTTTCGATGATTGTGTAAATGGTGATTTCATAAATCACATATGGATTCATTCGGCATTAGGAGATACCTTAAGGTCCCAGTTTTCTATGTCAGTTGACTCAGTTCTTTGTTTCATTCTTCTTTCTTTATCTTTTTTGTTGGATAGATCTATTTGATGTATTCTTTCATAATGCGTAAATGGTGATGTATTTATGCAGCCGTTTTGGCGATTTATTTTCTTTCTCATTACTAATGTAAGATGTTAGTTTTATATTTACTGGTTATGTTTGACCTGAATCGAGACTTTGCTAAACTTCTGTAATCTTGTAAGGAGGACTTCTTCTGAGCTCCTGACTTTACGTGATTCAAAGACTAGGAAGGTATGTTGTTTCAGTATTTTACTTTCTTTTCCTGTAAATGCAAATTGCAATTCATTTTTGATAAACAACGTCATTTACTGGAAAAAATAAAGTGGGTACAAACACTAGATGGACCAGGCCAAACAAGGCCGGAAAGGAACTTTTTTTTTCATGACAAGGTTCCATTGGTTTCCACATAAAAGAAGTGGAAAATAAATTTTTTTCCCTGTAGAATAGGTTTTGTCAGAGTTTGTTTTGACATAAAATGCCAAAAATGACTTCGAGAAACAATAAAATTTTCATTGAAAGAAACAGTGCCTTAGCAAAGGAAAATGTTTTAGGCTATGTTGGTAGCCAAGAAAAGAAAAGAAAATATTCAAAAATTTTTGAATTTGAGGAGAGAGAGAGACAAAAAATCATTGTGTAATCATTCTCTTTTGTCTTATTATGTCTTTTGTACTTTTTTCTTTTCTTTTCTTGGCTACCAAACATAGCCTTAGTGATATGAGAAGAAAGTTACAGACTCCAAACAACCAAGGCCCATTACAATGTAAGGCTGAAAGCACACACAAATACATACCCAATGCATCAGGTATAAGAATAAATCACAGTCTGTATTCTGGAATTGGGACAAAATTACATTGACATCACCTCTACCTATGAACAGCTTCCTTAGCCTTGGTGCCCTAACAACTGTGGTATTACCTTTGATGCGACCCTGGGGTTGGAAACCCTCTATGGGTTTGCTAATGGACCCGCTTAAGTGTTAGATAACTCAATTCAAAAGCACTAGTGCCAAAACAGTAACTATTTTGAGTTTTATAAGAGCAATGTCAGACTTGTAAATAAACAGAAATTTACAATAGAATGACAGTGTTGTAATTTCGTTGGAAGTTTAACTTAGAAGAGAAGTTGGGGAAAGGGGTAAACTTGGAATTGGTAAACTTGGAATAGAAACTAATGTAAGGACAAAGTAGCATTGAGGGACTTTAGAAGGGTATAATGTGGAAGTCCGAAAGAAAGGTTAAAATATTACTCATGATCGAAGAGCCTTCTTCAACCTTGGACAGGAACACACAGAGGGAAAAAAAAAACCCAGCAGTAGTGAGACTCGAGTCTGGTGGAAGATCTCAGTCAATATGCCACCATTCGACTTAAATTTCAGGTGAGGGAAGGTACTCCAATACTCTACCAAATGCAGTGTTAGCTTCAATATCCAACAATTGAGAGTGATAAATGTCTGAAAATTTTCTGGGAGGAGTGAACTGTACTAGTGGTGGAGATGAGTTCAGATCTCTCTAACCACCACTTGAGTTAGTCTCAAACTGGACAGGGTGAGTCGGACAGGTCGACTCGCCCAAGGGTAAGAGACAAGTTCCCGAAGGATGGGACACAGCCATACAGATGAGTTTAACCGATTCTTCTAAATCCTAAAATACCATTAGAAACAGAGTATGGAAGGGAGAAGGGATGAAAAGAGAGGGAAGATGAGGTATCAAAGAAGTGAGAAGGAGAGAATTGGTCGCACAACTGCAATTGTACCATCCTGATAATGTAAATCATTAAAACTTTCATTACAAAATCTGAATCCCAATTGTTGGGTACAGCCAAGTATATAAAGGAAAAACAATCCTTAATCCTATTCTTACCTTGAAAGTGAAACAAACTTTGACTTTTAACTCTAAAACAGAAATAAAGACGAACTCAAACTCTTCTTGCTGTTAACGAACCTAATATATGATAAAGACAAATAAAATAAAATAAAAATTTATGCATATCTCCAATTATTCCTATGCCTAGCTGCATCAACCTTGGGCTAGACAGAAAAATAAGGAACGGTACTCCAGTTCAACTGCCCTGATTTCCACAATATGAATTGAACCAGAGAATGGGAAACCAGATAGGAGGCTACTTCAATTTAAATGTGTTGACTGGTGGTCAAGTATGGTTTTTAGTTGATACTGGAGATGGTCTTAGTTGTAAGTCTTGTTTTCTGAATGTGAATTTGGCCGCAGTTTCGCTACTGGCAATAGGCCTAGTACTAAACTGTTTCATAGGATCTTTTTTATTTTAGGATGTAGCCTTTTTGGCACATTTTATTTGCTTTTGTCCAACATGGGTCTTACAATTTGGATTTTAACAAGATTCAAGCACAAGACTCTCCTACTGTAGCATGGGCTTGACCACCCCATGGTCCCCATGTGACAGGTGCTATTGTGTGTAAAGTATATGTAGATGCAAACACATGCATAATGTTACGTTTCCAGAATCCTGCAACCAAACCAAGGAAAGAAAGAAAAGAGAAGAAGAAAGAAAGAAGACTGAAGAGAGGAGAGGTGAGAGGCGAGCATATCACTCCCAAAAGAGGGGAACTAACCTGCGATCAGACCGGAATAGTCTGCCGCAGGTTAGATCTTTGATATATATATATATTTGAAAAATAGGACAGGTACAGAACTATCCCAGTAACCTGCGATAGTCAACCCTAATACAAAATAGCCAAAATACCCTTCTTACGCCTAAAACTTAACACATAATTTGTACATTGAGAGTTTGACCAGAATTTCGGTCTGAAATATCTACAGTTATTAAAATGATCATCACAATCTACTAAGACTTTGATAGCAACTGGTAAAATATCATTTACAATTTAGGGCTCATGTTGGGCCTGAATCCTTTGTCAGTAGCTATGTTTGAAGAACTATTCATATGCAAGGAAAGATCTTTTGGTGGATGTTGTTCCATGGAACCTCAAAATTTTGGCCGCCGCTGGTTTCAGTTAATGGTTTTGAGGTCCAACTAGCCAAATAGGTCTCGGAACTTCTAGGAAACCTTATTTTAGTCCCTCTAAACATTATCGGAACCCTTAGATTGAAAAGAAATACCTAAAATGGTAGTTTTGCTTTGGATCCTAGGTTTGTAGCGTACGTTGTACGTTGTTGTATACATTTTCTAAGATGGCCTATTCTACACAATTTTGTACTAGAACACACATAATTCAATTAAAACAATGAAATATGCATTAGGAATGAATAGACACAAAATTATAAACCATTTCATAATTATCAATTTTTTTTTTTTTTTTTTGGATGAGTAAATAAATTCATTACCAAAAGGAAGAAGCCAAAAAGCACTAGCCCAAGAGGGAAAAAACATCAAAGGGCAGAGGGCCCAACTAGATAAAAAGGAACATCAAGGGTGGAAATGATGGAGGGAGGGAGACTCCAGGAAACAACAACGAGCTTGTTCCTTGGGGAGTTACAGACCATGTGATGCCGGAGACAACTAAGTTTGGAGCTAACATAAAAGAAGATGGCATTCCAAATATTTCAAAAGAAAGAGAATAGGAAGTCCATCTTCAGAGATTTCGCTCCATCCAAATGTGGTTGATGGCGGCAGCAAAGGCAAGCTTCCGGACTGTAACATAGCCTGAGCACACTCTTTCTTTTGGATGAGGCAGAAAAATGTGTGATTGATGCCCAAAATTTGGCTAGGGTTCAGGAAGAAACTTTTGATGGCAAAAATAATGTCGGTGCGAATTATATGCCAATAAGAGGAGAAGAATCCATGCTGAATCCATCAGGACCTGAGGCTTTATTAGATTTGTGGGAGAGGATGACAACCATGATCTCATCAACATAAGGGATGGCTTAGAGAGAAGGGAGAAGGTGATCTGGAACAAATTTGTTGAGGAGATCGGGAGGAAAGGGGGAGAGGAGGAAGAGGAGGCACGGTGAATGAGGCTGTTGAAGGAGGAGACAACTTTAGATTTGATTTCGATGGGGGAGACAAGCTCAATCCCAGCATTAGAGATGAGCTTGGGAATGGAGTGGCAATGGTACGAGCTTTTTAAGGGATCGGTGGAAGTAGGTAGAGTTGGAGCGCCGAGCTCAAGCCATTTGATTTGAGATTTTTGACAGAGGAAGCTTTCTTCTTGGGCTAAAAGAGAAGAAAGATCCGAAGCTATCAATTTTTCCTCTTCGACAAGGGAGGAGTTTAGAAGGTCAAGCTACAACCTAGCTTGGATGTTGTTAAGCTTCTCTTGCAGAACTCTATAATAGATGTTTCCAAGGGCGGTGGAATTTCAAATTTTGAGGGCAGCTTTAATGTTCTTGAGCTTCTTGGCAAAGGCAATAAGGGGGGGGGGGAAGAGGAGACAAGAATCAGGATGACCTAAGAGTCTCTAACCAGGGGGGAGAAACTCGTGGTGGAGGGACCACATATCAAAAAATTTGAAAGGCTTGGGGCTGAAGGAGACGAGGGGCTAAACATAGAGGGAGATGGGAGAGGCCCAAAATACCAGAGGTCGAAACAAACATGAGAAGAGGAGCAATGGTTGAGCTAGGTTTTATTGACGACCACTCTATCATGCTTGCAGGCCACACCGTTTGAACCGCTTTGCTTGTTATGCCATGTGAGCTTGGATCCATACCATCTAAGGTCATTCATGCCAATGTCATCAACGCAATCACTGAAGGAGTCAACAAAAGGAGGATCAATAGGGGACCCTCCAATTTTCTCGTGCAGCCTGGACCAAATTGAAATCTCTCTCGATGCCCCAAAGGGAAGAGGCAATAGAGGGGTGAAGGAGCGGATGTCAGCCCAAAGAGAGTCTCTTAGCGGAAACCACAGAGAAGAAGGAAGGAGGGGAACCAGTGGGAGAACTACTTAGGGAGAGGAGGCAATGGAGGAGACATGGAGTATAAGAGGATTCCAAAGACTCCAAATGCGACCATTAGGGGATTGGTCATAGTTAGAGATGAAAGACCAAGAGGGAGCTATGGAATGCGAGGGGCATTAACTTTTGGGACCCTGGTTTCAAGGTGACAACACAGGTCAACTTTGGAGGATTTGAGGCGAGAGCAGATCACAACATGCTTGGGAGAGAAATTGAGACCTCTGACATTCCAGATGGTCTAAGGGATCATCTAGAATGGGAGGGGGTAATGAGAGCTCAGAAGACTAGTAGGGGACTTGGCAGAAGAGGAGGGGGGCTTTGCCTTGGGCCTGTGATGATATTCTTTGAGAGGGGAGGGCTGAGGAGTTTTGGAGAGCTTTTCTGCCCCTTTGGCCAAGGAGTAGGATTTGGTGGGCTTAATCTTCCTCGGAGGGAAAATAGTGGGAGCATCAGAAATAGGGGGGATAGCGTGGGGGGGTTCTATGGTGACCAGAATTGACTGGCGGAGGCAAGGGAGAAGGGGGGAGTGAAGGGGGCTGAAGGAAGCAGGGGTATTGGGGAGGCCAGTTGAACCAATAGCACGGTTAGGCAAATGAGTAGTTTCAGAGGGAGGAGGTGGGGATCAGGGGAACCATCGGATAGGCCTTCACAAAAGGAGAAGTGCCTGGTTGAGTCGTAGCAGAGTTGCCACTGGTGGAGCCATTAGAAGTAGCATCTTCAGAGGCTGGCAGAAGGCCATCAATAGGAAATTGCAAGGCTGGCAAAGAGCCAAGGAGGTGAGATGTTGAAATGGAGCTGAGGCCTTCAAGGCAGGTGGCTAGTAGTAGGAGAGGGAGCGGAGGTAGTCATAGCAATTAGGCTTGGCAGGGGGCAACACCAAAAGTACAGATGGTAATGGTTTAACCAACACTCCAATAATAACATCTACAAAGGTTGGTGGAAAACCAGTAGTAGCAGGAATTGGCGAGGCTGGCAAAGAGCCAGGGGCAAAAGGGGATGACGAGTTGTAGCTGACGCCTTCGAAGGCAGCTATAGTCATGGTAAGAGGGCTTGGCAGGGGGCTAGTAGCAAAAGGAGAGGTAGCAGTCATGGCAAGAAGTCTTGGCGGGGGGGAGGGCAGAGGCCAAGTGGACCAAGATAGTGTCTTCAGTGGAGATGGGAGCCTACGTAGACCTGCAGGAAGCAGAAACCGGCAGAGCAGAGAGGGGGCAAGAGGCGTTCAGGGCTAGGACAGGCGGAGCAAGGGAGGATGGTGCGATGGGAGAATCTCACAGGCGTCGTGTGAAGGAAACGAGATATCAGGAATATGGATTAGGTTAGGAGAAGGTAAGTGACTGCCCATGGCATTTGATGGGCTGGAGTGGAGGGAGTGGGTTGGGTTAGGTGGACAAGATTGGAGGAGGTTTGATGGATTGGCGTGAAGTGAGGGCAAGTAGAATGGGCCAAAAGAGTGGGCCGAATGGATTGATGGGAGTGGATTAAGTTATACATGGTTTATTACAAACTTTATAAAGAGTGAAGAATACGAGCTACATCTAGACAGTTCTGCCTATCAGAATCTTGCATGTCCCAGTGGGACTACAGAGAATAGAATTCCCCCCTGATGTCGTCACCTCTGCGACCAAATGCCCCTTCCTTCTCCAGCGGTCCCTATCGCCAGCAACCCCCTCTTTTCCTCCGATATCCCTTGTCCCCTCTCCGATGACATCCTACCTTCCTCCTCTCCTACGGCTCTCGCTCCTCAGCCCCTCTCCTTTGACCCTTCCTTACCTGAGAACCGCTCCTGGGTTTCGGTTGTCTCCAGCTCTCCCCCCTCCAACCCTACTCCCCCTTCCTCTTTCCCATCCACCTCCGGCCATACCCTTTATTATTTTCCTCCGGCTACCCTGAACTCCTCTCCCATTAAACTATGCCAGCCTAGCTTTCTGGACTTAGAAATTGCTAAATGGAAGAATTGTGTTGTTGGGACCTTCCTGGGAAGTCGCCTCCCCCTTCTCCATCGTTAAGTCTTCTCTTATGAAACAATGGAAACCAGTTTGCTCCTTATCCATGAATATGCTTGACAATGGGACGTTTATTTTTAACTTTTCCGCTGACTCTGACAAGGCAGTGGCCATTGATGGAGGTCCATGGTACGTTGGGAAGAAGCCGATTTTCCTTTGGCAATGGGATGTGCTTACCTCTTTTAATAGATCTGAACCTACCTCTATCCCATTATGGGTGGCCTTCCCTAACCCCCCCCTCCACTTCTGGTGTATCGATGGGTTTAGTCTTGTTGGTTCCCTCATCGACAAACCTCTGTATTCAGACAAGCGAACCAAAGCGATGGATAGACTATCATTCGCGAGAATCTACATTGAAGTTCAAGCTGATCAAATTCTCCCTAACTCCATCTTCATTCGGTATGCTAATGGTCACTCACTCATTCACTCAGGAGGTCTGATATGATTGGGTTCCCCCTTCTTGCTCGTTCGGCAAGTGCTTTGGGCACAAAACATCACATTGTGAAAAGCATCCTTCTGTGCATGTTGCCTCTGATGCTCAAGCAACCTCTGATGTTCAAGTCGCCTCTATTGCCCAAGATACCACCTTCAGAAATTTTCCGATCAACGTTCTCTCGCAAGATGCTGCCTTCAAGCTTCACACCTAAAAAAAAAATTATCACAAGAAAAAAAGAAATTGGATTTCCCCGCCTTCGGATTCTGTTTCGATGACCCTTCCAGCGAAGGAAGACACCGCTGTGACCTTTGGTCCTTCGTCAATCTCTTTATCTACTGGTCCTAACCCCTTCTCGATTCTTGAGAGGGCTGACATGGATCTGGATTTGGATCTGGCTTCTGATGGCGATCTTTCAACCCTGCAAGCTCCTGCTATTCCCACAGTTCTTCTATTAACGGAATTTTCCCCTCCTCTTAGCCAAGCTGGTACTGCTCCAACATCCGATCCCCTTCCCTTTAGCCATTCCTCGCTGCCGCCTCTACTGCCAAGCCCTTCTGTTGTTGATCCTTGCGAGTTAAATCAACCTTTGAACTCAAACCCTCATTCCATGTCATCTACTCTGCCTTATCCCACATTTCTAAACCAAACCGCCTCTGAACCACCATTTATTCCCCTGAACCAATTTCTTCCGGTTCATCTTCTTAATCAATTCTCCAAATACCCGATGGACCATCCTCTTTACCCAGGAAATCTGTACAACCCGACCCATCCTCTTAAAAATCCTGCCCCACCCATCTCTAAACCCGACCCGCCTATCTCTTTTCTTCCTAATCCGACTCCCCTTCCTCCTTCGCCCTTCTATGGAACTCTTGGTTTTCCTGTTGGTCACGACACCGTGCCTACCCTGTCTCACCCTTCGACTGCAAGTGCCTTCACCGTCACCGCCGCTATTACTAGCTCCTCCACTTGCCGGCTCCCTTGCATACAACCAAGGCCGTCAAGCACCAATCCTTCCTCGGCCGCCGCCGACCAAGTTCCTGCTACCATCCATGTCTCTTATGCCGCTTAGGACTCTGCACCTGCCCTTAGTTTCTGCTATCGTCCAAGCCTCTGCTGCCGCAATTGACTTTGATACTGCCCAAGCCTCCACCGCCGATGCTTCCCATGTCTCCAATTCTGCTATATGCCCCCTGCCTTGGCTTCTCTGATCGTGGGTGGTGTCCCTCAAACCTTCCTTTGGCCTCGGAAGGCCCCACGACCCTCTCCTTCATCCTGCAAGCATGTTCCTCTCCTCGGTTGGCCTCGGAAGGCCCTTCCTCTATCTGCAGCAGGCCTTCGGAATTCTCTAATCCGTTGGCTCACTTTGGAAAGGCTGTTGTTTCCGCTTTGCTTCTACACTCGGTCTCATCCTCTCCGAAGAATCGTCTCCCCTCCCTGCTCCCGAGAGCCGCAACTTGGTAATACTTGCTCTCGTCAGAGCTCCCCAGGAAAGCTTCATCGACAATTCAGTACTGATCAGACCTGCTCAAAAGAAACTTCGTGAATTGGATGCTAATGCCCTGCCTTGTTCTTCCCAAACAGTACTGTCTAACCCTTTGGCTTTGGCTCCTTCTGTAAGCCAATCCACCTCCTCCCACAAAACCAGCCATCAACCAAACTCCATCCGTAAAAACTCTAGCTTGACCTCCACCCTCAACATTACCCAGAAAAAGAACACCAAAAAAACCTCCACATCTTCAGCCAAAACCACTTCTAACACCTATGCTTCCCCTGTCATTGGATACAACCGTCGGCCCCCTTCCTCCATTGGCCCCATCATCCCAAATACCCCTCGAAGCTTGTCCAAGCGATTGTTACCCATCTCCCTTTGGTCGGATCTGATTTCCCTTGCCTCTTCTGTGGGCTCTAGACCCTGGGGTATTGTAGGAGATTTCAATGTTATCCGATACAATCATGAAAAGCTCGGAGGAAACCCCATTGATCCTCAGGCTGTTGATTCTTTTAATGACTGAATTGATGATCTCAACCTCGTTGACCTCAGATTATCGGGTGTCAAACTCACTTCGATAACAGAAGAGTTGGCACTAATAGAGTGGCATGCAAGCTTGACAGGACCCTTGTTAATGAAGCATGTTTAGATGCTTTCCTCTCTTCTCATACCTGTTTCGGTCTTCCTGGGATCTCTGACCATAGCCCCATCTCTATCCATGTCCTTCACTTTCGATCCTTCGGCCTTAAACCTTTCAAATTCTTCGACATGTGGACCTCCCACCCTGATTTCCATCTTCTGGAACAATGTGCCTGGAATATTCCCACCCCCCGTTCCTTATCCCCCCTCCTTGCTTTTGCCAAGAAGCTTTAGAACGTCAAATCCACCTTAAAGCTTTGGAACTCCTCCACCTTTGGGAATATCTTTTGCCAGGTTTCTGTGAGTCGGGAAATCCTCCTCTCCATCCAATCCACGCTTCATCTTGGTCTCCTCAACCCCATCCTAGCTGAGGAAGAAAAAGTTGCTTCAACCAACCTCACCTTCCTCCTTAATCAGGAAGAGAGTTTCCTTCGCGAGAAATCCTGTGTCAAATGGCTTGATCTGGGTGACTCCAATTCGGCCTATTTTCATCGCTCTCTCAGAGCGAGGAACAATGCCAACACCATCCCTAAGCTCATTTCCTCTGGGATTGAGCTCTTCTCCCCCGATCTCATCAAGTCTGAGGCAGTCTCTCACTTCCAAAGCCTTTTCAACCCCCCTCCTTCCCCTCCCCCCTCCATCCCTTCCAACCTTATCAACAAGTTTGTCCCTGCTGACCTCCTTCCTTATCTCCAGTCCATTCTCAGCGAGGATGAAATTTCTCACTGCCATTCTCTCCCATTAGGTTAACAAGGCCCCTGTCCCAATGGCTTCAGTATGGGCTTCTTCTCGGCCTGTTGGAATATCATTCGTAATGGCAGTGAGGGTCTAGGTATCCACATCCTTGTTGCCTTGTTGCAAGTTAAGTAATTTATGGAACATTACCTTCTCATAATTAAGAGGAACAAATTTCTCACTCAGGATCTGTTTCATGACCTTCTAGTTGGTAATGGGTCCAAGTCTTCTGACAAACCTTGCATGCAAGACATCATCCCAACATGAACATGCATACGTAATAAACTTGGTGAGGATGAGTTCACATTTCTTCTCGTCCGGAAGAGACTTATAAGCAAAAATTCTCTCCACTTTGGTAAGCTAGTAAAGAAATTCTTCAGGTCCCTTTTCACCACTGAACTTTGGAACCTCAACTTTGATGCCATAATCTCTGTCAGAAAATTTTCGGGTAACATTCTGGGGTATAAATGGATCACATTGCTGCCTATGAGGTGTATCTTCGATCCGTAAGGTATTGAACTGAGGAGGAAGTGTAGAGGATCCTTCTTCAGCTCGCTTGTCGGACCTCTTCATAAAAGCAGTCATCTCTTCCATAAACTTGTCAAACTTAGCTTCAGGCCTCTCAAGCCTAGCATCAGTACTCTGTTGATTCTCACGCAGTACCCGTTGACCCTCAGCTAACTCACGATAGAATTTTTGTAGCTTGGCATTGGTGACATGACCCGGCATGGTTAAGAAATTGTAGGAAATTTGCTCTGATACCACTTGATGCGGATCTAGATTCCAAAGACTGCTTAGGGCCCACAAGAATGACAAATATTTCAATCTGGGCAAACCAGTGGCAATATTGTAATTTCTGGTACAATTTAGGAGCCTTTTAGAGTGAAATAAGTGACTGAGGATTTAACATGAATTAAATCCAAAGAGAAGGATCAGTTCTGGAAATAAAAATAGTAGTGGGGCTAAACTGAACTAAAAAAAAATCAGAATGAGGGTTATTTTGGGATTATCAGAGAATAGGGTTCAAGTGTAAATAGGAAGAAGTATCATCTTCTACCTTAGGACATGATGGAGAACAAGGCCAGCGGTAACCCAAAACTTGTTGGTTATCGATTCTCAGCCACAAGCTCAAGCTGAATCTTCACAAGAAGTCGCAGCAGCAAATCTGCTTCCATTCCAGCACCAGCAAACCTCGGCAGACCAAGATCAATGGTGCTTCAAAACCTGCAACTGGGCTTGGCGATGGCAGAACTAAGATCCAGGTCTGGTTTGGATTCTTCATAGCAACACCAAGCATCGGAGGAGATGCTTTTGGATTTGTGTTGCCTAGACACAAGCTACCTTTGACCCAAATCTTAGGGTCACTCGATGGGAGAATAAACTCCAGTGAAGCTCCCTTTCTGTTCTGGTAGGTATCGCCCAGAACAGGTATGGACGGAATAAATCAGAACATTAATAAAGAGGAGGAAGAAGAAATAAAGAAGAAGTAGAAGAATGGAAGGGAAGAGAAGAGAGAACCTCAGAGGGGGAGGAAGGGGAATTCGACAGCCATGGGTCACACCCAAAAAAATATTCTTTAACCAAGTTTTATTTCTCCAAAAATCTGAATTCTCTTCCAATACATGGCTATATAAAGAGAACTAAATCATAAAATTGGAAGTTAACTAAAATGGAAACTTACCTAATTGGCAACTAAGAATAAAAATTCAATATCCTACTAATTTGACCACACCCTACACTAATAATGAAGGAAACAAATCAAATATTAAATTATCCCAAATCTACCCACCTCCAACTGCATCATCCAGTCTATGCGGTTGTGGGGTCAGTATGGGCCCGTGGGACTTTTCGGCCTGGATGCCCGTCGTTAAAAAAAAAAAAAAAAAAAAAAAAAAAAAAAAAAAAAAAAAAAAAACTAAGACTATTGTGAAATACTTGAGAAAATGAAGATTTCTAAATAGGTTGAACTATTGAAGGACACTTCAGCTACTTTTCTTTGATTGGTTATTTTTTGGTTGTGCCCTGATTATTCTATTAAAGAACATCTACCATAATCTTTGTTCCATTACTATGTTGATTGAATCCATTCTGGCATTCATGAGACAGGGCCAGATTCGCCAGACTGTGGTTCTTCTGGATGAAGAAGATTGTCCTTCTTTCGACACTACACAACAAAAAGATCAACCAATTGGACGGTGAATTAAGTCTTTCAATACTCCCTTTGTTTCTTTTCCTACTCAGCTGCACAAATATCTATTAGAGTTGGCAAATGATTTGATAAGTGGCCCTTTTTCAGGGTGAAGGATAAACAAATTTACTACCCTTCCAGGTACTACACCATGTCTTTGTTCTGAAAATTATGCAGAATATGATCACCAAAAGCTACCAATTTCTTGGGTTTTAACTGGCATGCTCTTGTAAGTTATAACCATGTACTTATATGTCAATACAGAAATGATCCAGAATCTGTTGAACTTTGTTACTCAGACATCTATTGCCTTGCTCCTGAAGCTTTTCTGTCGTCAACTGTTATGAACTTTTACATTCGGTGAGTTCTTTTCAATTATTAAGATTTATTTACAACGCCTCACATGTTATTTTTCTTATCCTGCTTATTTCTTATTTTTTATTTATTTTATGAAGCAAAGGAGTCTATTAAGATAGAGCTACGATGTGTATTAATGTACCAAGAGGATATTTAACCAACTATAATTGTCTGGGGCTGGGCAAAAATTGAATTTCAAAAGCAAGAAACCAAAAATCATGGATCCTTTACTAATTCTTAGTCCATTTTCTATTAATTGGGACTCTCATTTCATCTTATTTTATCTTTTATTTACGTTTTTATGCATTTTCTGTCACTATAACTGCTCCCCTCAGTATTATATCACCTCCCCCATCCAATAAGTGAATTATATATTGAAGAGAGGAGAAGGTCAAAGTCAGAATAGATTATGTTTTGTTGTGAGCATTGAAGCTGGCATTGACAGGTTCTCTCTTTCTATGTGCTGTGCTGACATGGTAAATCCGGACAGTTCTATCTGATAAAGGACCTTCTTGGTCACCACATATGAAGTGATAGGGTTCTTGTCATCTTCTGTATGTGGACATTTTTCGTCCAAATAATAACCATTAAGTTCTCTTTCAGTTCTTCAAATAAAGGGAACAATTGGTTCTCCCTTTGCCACTATGTGCTATTAGTCTGGGACATTCCACATGAAAAGAGGCTAACCTGGTGAAACATTTAGGGCCATTTTGGCTACCATCAGCTGTCATCTGTTGAAAAGTGTAATCAAAGGGGCTTGAGAGAGGGAGAGGAGGGACAGTTTTTCAGTGGGTGACTGGCTCGGCTACATTTATATATATATATATATATATATATAGTATGCATTGGTGCAAGTTTTATCTTGAATGGCTGGTGCAGCTTCCATTGATAAGCACTTTCTTGGATTATTGTGCTAGATATCTACAGAGGCCGGTGTCCCCAACAGGTAGACCAAGGGGTGATTATCATTTTTTCAATACATATTTCTACAAGAAGCTTAAGGAAGCTGTATCATACAAGGTAATTTTCTGTGTTTAAATTTTGATGATACTGCAAGAGGACGGGCAATGGTAATGCTCCATTGCAACCTGGTGGCGGGGTTCGAGTCGGTAAACAGCCTCTTCGCGAAGCGGGGGTAAGGCTGTATACATGGCGGGAGCCTTGTGCACTGGGTACACCTTTAACTTTTTGATGATACTGCTATACACACCAAGCAACATCTTGGTTCAGGCATGCAACTATGCCGATAATGGACTAGGTATCCAAGTTGGGAAGCATTATTCTAATTATTTTTCTAATTTGCAGGAAGTATCTACCAAATTCTGATTTAATCATTGGAATGTCTAGAAAGTAAGAAGCTTGACATTGATTGGGCCTAAATTTGCTCTTCGTTATTCCTCTTCTGAACAAAGGAATATGAAACTAGGCCAATTTGACTTTCATTAGATTCATTAAATATTACCAGTTGTACAGTGGTGGTCTTAAATAAGTGTATTTGCATTCACACATTCAGTCAAATTCTGTTAATTTGGAATTTTAGGGCATTTTAAGGACATTGGTTTTTTAACCCTAAGGGGGTAGCCGAGTTGGCAAGGGACCTTCGCCTCAGGAAGCGTGTGGTTCTGAGTTTGACTCCTCTTACCTCCTTGGGGCCACTCACACGGTGGTGTTTAGTACTTTCCACTATTTTCCGTGAAAGTTGAATGGTTCTCATTCAACCCCGGTATGACCCGATCCATGCGGTTGTGGGGTCTATATGGGCCCGTGGGGCTAGTCAGGCCAAAGGTTTGAATACTCGTAGTTAGCACAAACACACACACACACACACACACACACACACACACACACACAAAAAAAAAAAAAAAGACATTGGTTTTAGGAAAGTCTTGCTTGTTATAATTTCTTTTCTGTTTTAATTGTAGAAGAGTGAGAAGGATGCATTCATGAAGTTCAGGAGGTGGTGGAAAGGTGTCAATATTTTTCAGAAGGCATACATACTTCTGCCAATACATGAAAAGTAAGTTGTTTCAAATTATCTGCAAACTTGGGATTGAATGCATGATTAATATTTAAAACCAAAGCTTAAAGACTAAAATACAATACAAGGCGGAAACAAGGGGGAATGAAAAGCATTTTGATGTAAATTTAATTGAAAATGTATTTCATTTGTCTACTAATGCTGTTAGGTTTTAAAGGTTAATAGTTTAACATATTTTGGGCATTATTCTTGGTGAAGTGGTATTCCCTTTTCTTCTGGGATTAATTATGACGCTGAATTTACATCAAACTGTTTTCATGAGCCTCCTCTTAGAAATGTAGAAATGTATGATAATCATTTCAAGGGTTGTGGAAGAGTTGTTTTAAAACTTTAATAAATGGCATATATTTCAGGAATTGATGTTTTCCTAGGCTGCCTATAATGGTTAGAAGTTAGAATATGGTTTCTGTTGCACTTCTACCATTTCTCTCCCTCCAAATCCTCTTCCCCCTCATTTTTGTTTCTTATCTCATTTCAGAAATGAATGCCAGTCGACTCTATTCTTGACCATTTTTTCTGGTTTCTGATGGAATCAGTCAGCATTGGAGCTTGGCAATTATTTGTAACCTGGACAAGGATGATGACTTGGGACAGATTATACTCCATTTGGATTCATTGGGATATCACAATAGTTATGAAATTTTTGAGGACATTAGAAGGTGAGACAGTGGAAGCACTTTCTTGCAGTGCATTTATGAGATTATTTCATTTCCTATGGACTAAATGATATTAGTAAAGTTAAAAGCTTCTAATGTTTTCTTTCAATTTTATTGGTTTTTATGTGCTTGAACGTCATATTTGATTTTGGCAATACATGTGGTGTTACTTTTCTATAAAATATCTATGAGGAGTTATTAAACTATTTTTTTGGGGGGTTGGGGGGTGGGTGGGACCATCTTGTTGTTTGACCTTGGTATATTATGGATGTGCTAGCATGAGAGTATTAAGGTGACTTTAAAGTGTACAGCTCAGTTCTATTGTGCCTTCTCATGTTCTATAACCAAGGAAAAAAAAAAAAAAAAAAAAAAGAAAAAATAGAAAAAAAGAAAAAAAAAAAATTTGTTAGCATGAAGCCGCAGGTTCGAGTTTGTGAGTGGCCACTTCATAGAAAAGTGCTGGAGTTTAGGTCCATCTACAGTCCAACCCTCCAGGATCCTGTCAAAAGCAGGATCATACCCTTTCGTGTTCATTTATAATACTTGTAAATTTGGGAATCATATTCTCCATTCCACTTGTGCTTCATTGGTATAAAGAATAAATTTATGTACTTAATGATTTTCAGCTTTTTAAAAGAAGAATGGAAATACCTAAGAGAAGAAGTTGCAGCTTCGGACCCGTCCATTGGAGACAGAGTGCATAGAAACCTCCGAAATAGAATCGATGGGAGAAAAATCACGGTAGGAAGATGTTTGACATGTGCCTCAAGTTTAATGACTTTTCTTGCCAGAAATGTTTTCTTAGCTGTTATATTCTTAGCTTATCTTTTTTCCCCACTTTTGCGAATGCTGTACTTGACATGTTTTTACATTGTGTATTTTCTTTACTTCTTGTCTAGCTACCAAGTCACATTTCTGGCTTACCAATGCAGGAAATTGAAGTCTTATACTCCTGGTACAATCATGATTTCATATTATATCCCTGATTTTAATTTAGTTTCTTTTCATGTGGCTTTGTCACAATAATAGCATTGATTTTCATTCAGAGGTACCACAGACTGGTACACAAGAGTTGAGGTTTCGGCCCTGGATGAAACCGAGATATCTTTGTTTTCTATAGAAACCTGTGATTTTTCTGAGCCAATCGAAACCTAGATTTCAAGGCTTAGAAAATGGTTTTTGACCCTTTTTTTTTTGTGATTTTACTGTTTTTACACCTATTCCATGAGTTTCATAAAAAAAAAACACCCAAAATGGTCCTTGTGGTCTGGACCCATATGCTAGTCTACGTTGATAGCTATTGTACACTAGACCTATTACCACTCACTACCATATGGGGTTTCTTGGCGAGCTGAGTACGAGCTCCAAATGCAGCACATCCCATGACATATTTTTTTCCCAATACGTGATATACAATGGCTTTTGATGGGCAAAGCAGTAATTTCACTCAATTTTTAATTTTCAATTCGCCCTTCTTCTGAAGAACACAAGTCTGAATACCTCCATCGACACCGGCATCCCATGTCGCAATGGAACCAACTGCAACCCTCCCTGCCACTGTGAACCATTGAAGGGAATCTGTGGGTTGCCGAGATTCCTTCTGGTGGAGTTCTCCTGTGTGTTTGATTACCTTGGCCCTTATAGTTGATGTCGGGTCTCCGGCGGATCTAAGCCAGTTTGTCCCATTCTTTTTTTTTTGGATGAATAAATAATTCATTACCGAAGAAAAGAAAAACTAAATACAAGGGGTGAAGAG
>NC_056561.1:33839798-33858532 GCF_013358625.1 Macadamia integrifolia | reverse complement strand
ATGTCAGGAAGATCGAAGATGCAATTAGAAGTGGGGACACGAGAGAGCCATGTCTCACTGACAAGAGCACGGTTCAAGCTTACAAGCGACACAAGAGAGGCCATTCCGATGGTTATGCCAAGTCAGCTTAGGGCTAGACTATATGAGGTCGTCCATAGCAATGTCATTAATGCAATCATTGAAGGGGTTGACAGAAGAAGGGCAATGGGGTCTCCTCAGTCTTTTCATTACTAAAGCGGACAACATTGAAGTCACCGCCTATCCCCCAGGGAAGGGAGTGAGAGGAAGTCACAATGGATCTCAGATCATCCAAAGGGGTATCCCCTTAGGAGCTCGGTTGAGGGCATAGATGAAGGTGAAGAAGCAACTGCTAGCTCCAGAGGGATCAGAGATAGACAGATGCAAGAATTTGGGGGGGGGGGAGAGGAGATGGTATAGACAGAGAGCTTGAGCGGGTTCCAAAGAACCCAAATACAGCCGTTAGGGCATTGGGAGTAATTGGAGGTGAAAGACCTAGAAGGAGCAATTTTCTTGGCAATAGAGGGGGTATTGGTTGAAGAACTCTAGCCTCTCATAGACAACAAAGATCAAAAGTGGGAGGATAGGATACGAGAGCAAATTGAGGTGTGCTTTGCCGAGGAATTCAAGCCCTGAACATTCCAGATAGATCAGAGGGTCATTGAAAAGGAGGGGAGGGGGGCAGTAGGCTCAGAGGAGCAGGGGGAGATCGAAACCCGATTTGGATTTCGATCGGCGACTGTACTTGCGGAGGGGAGAGGGATGGGGAGGACAAAAGGATTGGGGATGGAGGGCCTTCGAAAGCGACGGGGGGCTTTGCTAACAAGAAAGGACTGGGTGGATTTGGATGGGGGGCTTTTGTTTGGTGCTAGGGGAGGGGGAGCTGGGGTGAGGGGAATTGGGAGTGTAGAGAGCACTGTCGGTGGGGGTGCAGGAGATGGAACTCCTGGAGGGATTAGCAGTAGTGGTATCATCATCTCCAAGGAGAGTGTCGATCGAGAGCAGGTTGGTAATATAGGGGAAGCTTGAGATGTCTTGGGCACAACTTTAGAAGTAGGCAAGGGAGCAGTAACGATGCAGGGAATAAAAGGGAGTCAATGTGCACAGGAGGGGCCTATGCGGACCTCAGATCAGTAGCAACAAAAGAACAGTGGGTGCGGAGCAGCTGTCTTGAGGATTAAGCATGTCGTCTACTAGAGAGGCGAGGAGATGTGGAAAAAGATGGGCCTGTGCGGACCTGAGAATCTCGATAGGGAATGACGCCAATTGGTGCAGGATGGGCTTGCATGGACCAGAGAGCAGAGTCTGTAGGAGGTGGCGCAACATCGAGATGGAGGGGGTAGGAGGCCAAAGTCCCAGCAGGGGAAGACGTGGCGGTGCAAGTTGAGGAGGTGGTCGGCATGGTCCCAGAGGCCGTGGGGCCAAGGGAAGACAATATATGCACTATAGAGTTGGAGACAGCCATCAATAGTAGTCAACGAGGGCTGGGGGGTTAAGGGACTGAGAAGCAAAAACCAGGATGCCTAAGGGGGTAGAGGTGGGCGAGGAAGACAAGGGTTCGTGGATACCTATCGGGTTAAGAGGAGCAGGGAAAGACGGTGGAGGAGTTGGTCGGGTCATTGGGTATCGGCAAGGGTTTGAGGAAAAGACGGTGGAGTGGTTTAGAGGGTTAGAGAGGATAGGGCTGTTGAGCAAGGCAGCAAGGATGGAGGTTCAAGGCAAGGGGGCAGATTAGCAAGGGCGGTTGCAGGCGTATCACAGAGCAGCGGGGATCTATAAGATCTCGAGGACACATCAGAGTCGCCACCAGAGCCTGACGAGGCCAACAGAGAGAACATGTTATGTCCAGCGGGTCTATGTGGAAGATCCTGCGGTTTGATGGATGAAGGGCGAGGATCAGGGCCGAAGTTGTCGGAGGCCTTTGGGAGAGCCATCCTACTGCGGTTACGGCATTGGCGGTTTCTAGATATTATTTTTTCTCCCATGCAAAATAGAGGGGGACACATACCCTAGAAGGGGCTTTGGATGGGGAAGCCAGAGAGGGCTGGATTGCTGCTTCTCTTGTGGCGCTGGAGGAGGTTCAGAGCGTGGTTTGGTGACCACAAACATTGTAGGAAGTGCATTGAGGGGGGAGCCATTCGTAGTGAACAAATTGAGAGGAGTGACTGTCTTCATCAATAATGGTGACTGCAGTAGGAGGAATAGATTATGTAGTGATCTCAATGCAGATACAGGCGAAGGAGATTCAATCCATCTGTCTTCTTGGTTCTGTGATCGGAGTAAAGGGGTTTCCTGATGACAGATCCAATGATGCTCAGGCCCTTTGCTCACCAGAAATGGAGAGGCAAGTTCGGTAGGGCACCAAATAGGGATGCGCTGAAGGTCAACTTTTCTAAGGATTGAGTACTGATCCCATTGTCTTAGAAATATGGATTTTCTTTCCACCTGCCAAGGCCCTCCTTCAAGAGCAGTGACTTTATCTGATTCCTTAGAGAAGTAAAAAACAAAGATCCCAGTATCTAGCTGAAACATGTACATCCATGAAGCCTCCATTGCTTCACAGTTCTTCTAGCCGAGAAGGGGGGGGGTGCCTACCCAGAAAATTGCCAATCACAGTTCTTCCAGCGGGAGATTTCATGCTTGAGCAGTCCAAAAGGGCAAAGGCCCACCAGCTTTTCATCGATAATAGAGGGGGGGGGGGTGAAGTCCAGGGTAAGGCCAGTGTTTGAGGGATGGGAGGGGGAGGAAGAAGAGGAGGCAACAGAGTTCCAGGGTTTAGGGAGGATAGAGGAGGAGGAGGAGGAGGAGGATGATGAGGGGGTGGTGGAGGGCGAGGAGGAACGATGACATTGGGAGGGAGGGAAGGGGAAGGAGAGGTTGGCGGGTTGGGGGGAGGGGGACGGAAGTTCTGATGGTCACAGCCGTCGGAGGGAGGCCGGACATGGGGATGGTCAGGGAAGGGAGGGCATCTTGTGGTTCATGGTGTTGATTCTGGGAAAGATTTTAAATAGGATCAGTTTCTGTTTTTTCCCTACTAGTTTCCTTTTTGTAATCTTCTGTCCCATCTTCAAGTGTGTAGAACTTCCCTTCTGAACCTGTTGCAACTTCTTGTACTGGGAACCCTAGCTTTATCTCTCTCTCTCTCTCTCTCTCTCTATATATATATATATATATATATACACGGTTAAGAAGATAAAGAAGTGAGGAATCCTCTTTTCGACTGACTCTCCCACTCTAGTCGTTGCTTTTCTTTCTGTTACTTCGAAAGTAGCTGCTTCAGCTTCACCCACTCGAATTTTTGATATTCCTTTTTATTTCTCATCAAACGAATGGCATCTTCTTATGGAAATCCTAGCTATTCTAGCATGATATTGGGGAATCTCATTGTGGTCATGAAACTTATTGATTCTTTGTAGGTTATTTTCAAATTAGTTGAAAGGTTTTCTTCAGGAAAATCTGGGTTTTCCTTGGATAATCAATTGAACTCCGTACCTACTTGATTGGCCAGGTCACCATGGGTCGTAGTCGTAAATGGGGTCCCTCTAATATTTTTTCTTCTAATATATGAGTTTGATGAGTAGCAAGATATGGATTGGGGGTTTTCCGGAGCCTGCTTGTGGAATTCTCTTATTGATTGAGTCCATCGCAAGAATTAAGGATTTGGGAATCCTTTGTGAGATTAAGGATTTAGGAACTCCTTTGCAAGAGTTTAGGATTTTGGAACTTCTTATTTTCAGGTTTTGAGATAAACCTGGATGAGCTTATGATTCATGGGAACTCCTTTGTGAGATTAAGGATTTAGGAACTCTTTTGCGAGAGTTCAGGATTTTGGAACTTCTTATTTTCAGGTTTTCAGAATAAACCTAGATGAGCTTTTGATTCATGTGGCAGCAAGCGAAAGTGGCTTTGAAGCTATAACTGTAGAGGGTGATGTTATTGTGGTCAACCAGTGTTTTGGTCGAGTCTGATTTGGAGTGTTAGATTCAGAGGTAAAGGAGCTGGAGATTCCCCCCACACACTATATTCATTTGAGAGAGAGAATCAAACCTCAGCAATTGAACTATCAAATGAATTCTTGTTCTTAAAATATAAAATATTTCAGATTGATGCAACCAAAACAATTTCAATTTCTTGACCAAAAATCTATTTGTTTTACTATTTCATGAAATTAATCCGAATTGAAATCGAATCATACCAAATCAGCCCTAAGTAGGTGTCTTTATTTATTTATTTTAATTGTTATTAGGGATTTTTTTTAATTTTTTTTGGGGGGGGGGTGGTTGATAAGAAATTCAATACCAAAGGGAAGAAGAAGGGGTGGGGGGAATATACAAGCCGCAAGGGCCAAAAACAACAAAACAGCAGGCCCCTTGCGGGAGGGAAGACACTAGGAGACAACAATGAGTCTGTTCCTTGGGGAGTCCCTTACAGGGGAAAGGCGAAGGGGGGAAAATGGCTGACTTGGAGCTAACATCAAAATAGATAGATTTCCAAATCAAATCAAGAGATCAGGAGTTGGAAGTCCATCTACGAAGATTACTCTGCATCCAAATAAGGTTAATGGTGGCATTGAAGCAAGCCTCCCGGAAATATCACAAATGGAGTTCCCAAAGAATGTCATTTCAACCCTGATCCATTCTCTTCGGATGGGGAGGGGACTTCTTCTAGAAGGCCAGTAACTAGAGAGGACTCTTTTTCAAACCACAGAAGAGATGGGACACTTGAAGAAAAGGTGATCAGAGTCTTCAATGCCATTGCAACAAGGCAATAGGCCGAGGGGACAGAAATGTGCTGATGGAATAATAAATAAGGATTAAAGTATCAATATCGGTCAAGTTAAATTTAAGATACATATAAGAGGTATCGTATCGGTATCAGAGATACTTTAAACCATATGATGGATAAGGAAAGATTGGGTGGGAAGGAAGTTGGAGAGGGCTCTCCAGGTGGTGAAGGAGTGGCGGGGTATGTGGTTTGAGAACTAGACGAACTTGTGCCAGGGAACAAGTGAACCTCAAGAATGAATAAGATCCCAAGCAGAGGGAGAGCTTAATTTACCTGAGGGAGAATGGGTCCAGATGGTTTTATTAGAGATGGAAATGGAGGGGAGAGTGGGGAAGGGGAAGGGGAAGGGAGGACCAGATGGATGAGAGAGGAAGGGGGGAGGGGGAACCAAGCACCGTTAGAGATGATAGAGGAAACATGGCTATCTCTAGCAAGGCCTGATGAGTAGATGATTCTAGCTCCCACCACAGAAGCTAAAACGTAAACAAGGTTTAAGTGTTTTAGTTACGCTGAATTAGGATTTTATTAGTCCAGTCCTATTTTGAGTCAGTTTCCTTCATAGTTTATTTACCTTATTAGTTAAGGATTGGATTAGGCCTTTCCTTTTTAGTGTTTGAGTCTGCTTTTTGAGTCTTGTATATAAGTTTGTGAAAGGATCCAGCCTTGTACACACATTTGATTAATGAGATTTTGTCTTGAGCCTTTTCTTTATTCTGCGAGATTAAGCTTTGCTATGAGATGCAGTGTTATGTTAGTGGGAAGCCAATAGTGGCTGGTGGAATTCCAGTCAACGCTGGGTGGGATGCTTGGTTATATCCTTCTCCTCTATTCCTCTTTTTTTTTTTTCTCTCTAAAAGGTCATTTGTATTAAACAAGAGTAAAAAAAAAAGTATACAGAAACAAAATTACAAGCTGGAAAAACCAGAAACTCAAACATCGAGACTAACTCTTCCCACCTATGGCAGGAGAAGCTAGCTGGCAAACAAAGAACTCTTCCCACCCATAGCATTGCCATCAGCAGGAGAAGCTAGCTCGGAAACAAAGAGAAAGATAGGGGCAACCTCCTAACAATGTAGTTACATAAATCTGAATCTTGGACGACTTAGGAAATCATCCTCTAAATCCCTCTGAACCGAAGCTGGGAAACTCATGTTAGATAGAGACAGCAGATCTTTGCTGCTAGCTTTGCTAGAAAATCAGACACCGGGTTTCTCACCCTGTAAAAATGACACTTTCCATTCGATTCAAGTCAAGATATTGAAGTGACACCCAATGCTGCTGAACAGACCGAGGCACCAACCTTCTCCGCTGCATCATGGGAACACCCGTAACAATTTAACTTCACCCACCCACCAAATCACCTCCAAATGAGACTCTGAACGCCTAGGAAAATAAGCAATGTCCAGACATCTAGCACACACCAAGTCAAATAGCGATACCACTGAGGACATAAAGGTTGGAGAAATCTCCACCACTTCTCTCTACACCAGAGACCATATCTGATCTAGAGAGCGAAACGTCTTGCATTCCTTTCAAGCCAAATAGAGAAGGGAATCAGAATGAGACCCGCTAACCGCCCCTGCTTGAAGGCAATTCCTCTACTCTTCCAAAGCATCCAACCTCCAAGCTCTGAAAAGGAGCCATGGATCTGCGGATGGTTGTCAAACAGGAGAGCCATCTACCACAAATCAGGCTTGCAAAGTCGCAATGGATAAAAATATGATCAAATGACTCCTCATGATTACAGAGCTCACATCTGGACAGAAGTTGTCTTCTCTATTCCTCCATTCTTCTATTCTATCTATCATGAATTTAGGTTAGTAATTTCTGCTTTGTTTGGTCAGTTATTCTTTGATGTTCTAGTTGCTGAAATATCTGTTTCACATACTTTACATCTTAGTTTTTAAATCTGATTTCATATTTGGTAACCGAATAGTATTCTAAACACACCCACGGTTTCAAATCATCTTATAAACTACTTCAAGTGGGATTATTCTAGAGTCCAGAACTGTCCAATTGATTTCAATCATATTTTGAGAAGTTTTGTAGACCATTAAAGTGACATTCCACCTGAATTTCATTCCCATCTGAGTTGTTGATTGTTACTAATTGAATTTCTTCCAACTCTGGTCTTTTTTCCCTTCACTGCGATTCTGGTTTTCAAATGAGTTTCTGAACCTAATTCCTTAGGCTTCTAGAAACCCATCAGAGTGGTAGTTGCTCAAGTATTCATTTCTGATAATATAGTTTCTGGTTTGCTTATGCTTATGTGATTCTTGTGATCCTCTTGCAGGTTCCCCAACAGAAAAATGACTATGATTGTGGCATCTTTGTGCTTTACTTCATGGAGCGTTTCATTGAGGAGGCCCCAGAAAGGCTCAAAAGGAAAGATCTAACTATGGTATGATTTTTCTAAATTTAAAGCTATTGGTCTTTGTCCATCTGCTGTTTTCCGTTCGTTAATGTCTTCTAGTTCTTCAGTTTGGAAAACAGTGGTTCAAACCTGAAGAGGTATCAGGGCTGAGAGGGAGAATTCGAGAATTGCTTGAAGAAGTGTTTGAAAATGCTAAAATGGAAGATTTCAGCAGGGAACCATCACCTCTATCTTCGGGTGATGCTGCAATAGGGCACACTGAGGATAATTCTGATTCTTGACTTACGATTTGGATTGAATACGACATCTGCTCCCCGGTTGTGGTTTGCTTGTGCCATTCATCTGCACAGAGTGTATAGCCTCTTGTATACATTGTGAATACCATGCTTTCTCAGGATCATCCATGCCTTGTCTCGCACCAACGAGCTTGTGTAGAAACCTTACAGATTTAGCTGGGGATGTCCCAAGTGTGGATCATCCTTCACCTGAGATGTGAATGTTGGTAGTTTGGTGAAAGACTGAATGAGGCGTTGAAAGACAAGTGTAGAAAGCAGTTGATGGTTATGTGGCATACGAGGCATTCACTGCTACAGTACCTTTTTGGACTGGATGGTAACCAACCATTTTAGGCTGGTCAGACTCACTTCAAATGGAAAAGCCATTGAAACTGAAACTTTTGAAGGTTGGGCATATTGTCAACATCCACCGGGCAAATATCTGGAATTTAGTTGCTTCTTTGTATGATCAATGCCTCTGTAAATGAATGGAAGAAATGTTCGACAATTGTACTACCAGTACTTTTGGGAAGCATTTTTCATTCACACAGATATAACAGTGTAAGTCTGGGATTGGAATCAGGAATCAGACTACAATCGTCGATTAAAAACTGGAACTGATCAGGACTGATTGTTAATGGCTCAATTTTGGTTTTTCACTTGCTTTTCATGCTCTTGGCATACTCATGTTAAAATGGCTCATTAAGTCCTTAGGCTTTATATTCGATAGATTTTTTGTCTAATTATCATAGACTCTGTATGGGTTCAATGTATGATGTATGGGTGTCCATCGGTTTGGTTTTGGTTTTTTAGTTGATTTTGATTCGGTTTAAGATACAAATGTACAAATTGTAATCGGTTCGAAACCAAATAATTTTCATTCGATTCATTTACAGTCTTCATAATTCAGTTTAGCATAGCCTATTCTGTTTTTGTCGGGGTTCACTTCTTAGGTCCATATGAGGCTTGAGTAAACTGGAAAAACTGCAGAACTACAAAAGAGAACTGAGGAGAGTCGATAATCAAACAGACTTTCAAGGGAAATATTAAAGATTTTTAGCTAAAAGAATAGTATCAGTATTAGCAAAATCAGTGTGAGCCATTTTTGTGTACGCAAACCTGTTCATGGGGTCAAAATTGTTTTCATCTACTAGGGACATAAAACTTTTTACAGTAGGCAAGAGGTCCTCTGGAGACGTGGATGCCCAAAACCCATTTTCTTTTCCCCATGGCGTGAAAGAAAATTATTTGACTAGCACAGGAAAGGGTATTTTATCCCCATGATAGAGTGGAAGATTTGATGATGACATAAAAATCCAATCATAAGATCACATCACCAGTGGGAGGAGATTCTTCTCAACCAGGGAAGGAAAACTAATTCTAAATCATTATAAAGAAAGGAAAATGGATGAGATTTTTTTTCAACCATGGTGAAGGTCACTGATGACCGTTGTTGAACATGGGTTTGTAACCATGAAGGATGTTTTGGACCTCCAACAAATAGGGTTTGAGTGATATGAGACCTATCGGCTTGTGCAACTTTACATATAAAATCATTTCCAAAATTCTCACTGACAAGCTTGCAACTATTCTGCCTATGCTTATCTCCCATGAACAGACTGGCTTTGTTAAGGGAAGGCTCATCCATGAGAATATAGCTCTAGCTCATGAGCTTGCTGCTGATCTGGACAAGAAAACCTTTGGGGGAAATGTTATCTTCAAGGTGGATATGGCTAAGGCCTATGATAGGATGGAATGAGAATTTCTTATTGCTATTATGACAAAATTTGATGACCTTAGCTGTGGATGAAGAAAATGTACAATAGTGGATCCAATTGCTCTCACCCATGGTGAAGAGTATCTTTTTATCCACTGCATCCAACCCTTTCTATTGGATTGGAGAAGGGTATTTAAGATCATGAATAATAGAGTTTGAGAGTGATGAAATCAAAATCACATTACCATTGGAGAAAAGAATCTCTCTTCACCATGGGTGAAGGAAAACTTATTCCTGTGATATAAATGGAATCGAACCACTCCGTTTAACACCCTTAATCCATTAGAGAGCAAACCCCCTTACAAAGGGAGTGAAATCAAATCAATACTAAAGCGGAAGTTTTTGTAGTTATTTTGTTGCATGTCCTTTTTTTTTTTTTGTTCAAGGGATTTTTTGGGTAATGCTCCCATGCTGCAAACAGTAAAATCTGAACTGAACCTTGTCAATCTTCTTTCTTTCCTAATGGGCAGGAAGCACACCAGCAGCCTGCGTTGCGTGATTCCACTGTTTTTTGCACTTAAGACAGTTGACCTGAATCTCAATAGGGATTAGGCACGATATTGGTTTTCATTGATACCAATCTACTGGTCCGAATCAGGCTGTATCGGTTGGAATCAGATGAATTTATCCCTGTTTTCTTTAAAAACCAGTTTTTTTTTTTCTTGGTACGTACAGTTACACCGATGCAGGATTGGCCAAGAATCAGTATCAGCCTCTAACAAATACTGATACAGATTGGCCAATCCGATACTGATTCCTAGAAAGCACTTTAATAAATTTTTTTTTGGTAATAAAAAAGGATACTCTATGATAGTGATCATAGCTCCAGGACAAGCCCCCATGTGACAAGCAGCAGAAAGCACTTTAATAATCAACACATCTTTAAGCAGCAACAGCCAATCATGGCGGAACAGTCTCAGCGTATAAGTGATATTCCAGTCTATAATATATGATTCAGATTCAAAAACTTTGATTGGGCCTAGCCATGAAATATTACTTATGGGAGATTGATCACGATGGGTTATAACTACATGGGAATGGCACGTGGGCTGAGCTATAACGATTTCCGTAATAGGATGGGCTCGGCCATAAGCCAATAGGTTAATATATCATACTCTCCATACCCCCCTATCCTGATTTTTAAATCCTTGGATGATGCTTTTAATGAAATAATGAGTTTTGTTAAGTTTACTACTTTGCCACTTTGCTTTAATACAAATTCCTTCATTGCCCATTTTGAAACAAAAAAACGAAAAAGAAAAAAAAAAGGTTCAAATAAGTAATGGAAGGGCAATATTGAGAAATGAGAGAGTTTTTAATGCTTTAACCAGTCATCCATATACTTTGGGCTTTTTTTTTTTTTTTTTTTTTTCAATAGGAGGAAAGTCATTGCAGGAGAGAGAGTATGAAAAGAACCATGGCTAAACCGGTAAATTTTGAACTGACCCTTACCCTACCGGTTAATTCGGCTGGTTAGAGTACCCTACCTGTTTAATTTGGCCAGTAAGAGGAAGTATGAAATGAACCATGGCTAAGCAGGTAATTTGAGCTGACCCTTACACCCGTTTAATTGAACTGACCCTTACCCTACCGATTTAGTTTCGCCGGCAAGGAATGTTTAGCCATAACCTCAAAAACATGGGTTGAAAGGTGGTGGGCAAAACAGGTACCTAATGCCAGCCATACTGTGTGGCCATAACTTGACAGTTCTCATCCTACAGTCTTGTATCATGTGGCAAATGATCTTTGAAGTCTTTTCCATTGAGAAAGCCCTAGGAATGTTAAGGTTGTTACATATCATTTGGAAAATTGCTCTTTCAAGTCTTTACTGTTGAGAAAACCTAAAGAATGTTAATGTGTCTATCTTCCAATTCATGTTGGTAAAGCTTCCTGATGGCAAGGAAAATGGCAAAGAAAACTTCTAAGATCCAAAACCAAAACAAACCAGGCTTAACCAACCCGGTTATGGATCAAATGGCAGAACCGGTTCTGTTGGGATCCAACTCTAAGAAAATAGATACTAATCAGATCAAGCTCACTACCATTTTTGCCCTAGCTCCCCACATTTATCTGCTAGCTGGTTCAAAGCCTAGACCATCATTCAGAAACCTAGGGAATATGAATCTACTCCAAATATAGTTTCTTTCTTATCTGTCACAATGCTTTTGCAATTACAAAGCTAGGTAACATAAAGGTATATAATCAAGTGTCAGACTATTATGTTCACAGAAGGAATGCAGAATTGCTTTGCTTACAGTGTATACAGCAAGGCCTCATGCACAAATAGTCATATATTCCAATATGGTTTACATTTACATCTGGTCTGTTGCAGGTATAAACTGTTCATACAAATCGGAGAAAATTTTGAGTTACAATAAGGTCAAATAATGCCATATTAATAGCTGGAATATAAGTAGCTAGTCTTGCATAACCGGTGAGGGAGCTAGTACACTGGCTATGCAATGAAATACACATTATTGATAAAAAACATAAGGTTGGGGGGGGGGGGGGAAGCTTTTACATTGATGGATAAGACATTGCAGAGCTCCTCCTACCCAGTCGCTCTTTGCAACTCTCTTGACCTCAATTACGAATTGACTCTCCGTAATCACATCTCATCTTTTTCACTTAAAGGAAAGGTCATCCTAAGGCCCTCGATATTTACGGAAGCACAGGCATCCCCAGCATCCCTGTGGCTGATCGACGGGTATCATTCCTCCACCCTTTGATGTGTCAATCGCCTCCAACATGGACACCACCTCATCCATCTCTGGCCGTTTGTCAGGGTTTGCATCCCAGCATCGCTTCATTACATTTGCTAGGGAGCTCGGGCAACACCGTGGTATATCTGGCCTCAGGTTCTGCAGTTCCGGATCAGATCAGATTAAGTCTTCTAAATCTTTTGCACAGATTATTTTTTATTTTTTATTTTTTTGGGGTAACAATGTTTCACAGATTAATTGGTGCCTAACACAAATGACTTGCAGAAAAACAAAACAAAGTATGTACCTGACGAACAACAGCTGAAGTAACTTCTGAGAAGCTAAGGTCCGGGTAAGGCATGTCACAACAATATATTTCCCACAAGCAGATTCCAAAACTATACACATCACATTTCCTATTATATGGGTTGCCGTTAAGGACCTGAAACAAATCGACAAACTGGTCAGGGTAAAAGCATTTATTGCATATTTATTTTGAAGTCAGGTAAATCCTGCATACCAGATTTTTATTAACAAGTCTGAATCCATATCTTTGCAAGACTTGTCAAAACTCCATCATTAATGCTTTTTTCATTTCAGATTTGTGTGTGTTTTGGGTGTGCGTGTGTGTGTGTGTGTGTGTGAGAGAGAGAGAGAGAGAGAGAGAGAGAGAGAGAGAGAGAAAATTCTCACTGGTGCCTCTCCAGCACCACCCCGCACTGAAGAGGATCTTAATCCATTCAATAGCACTGCTTTGGGGCAGTAAATATGTAGCAGATCTAGAGGGTCACTATTTGTCAGGTTGACAGTGTTTGTCATGTGGCCTTAGATGCTCGAAAAAATAATTTTAAACCACTGAAGAAAGAAGTTTTAAAATAAAAGAGAGCATTAAGAACATCGGTAGAATAAATCCTAACCAAAGGCAGATTTAACCATATACCTCAGGAGCCATGTAACCAAGGGTCCCAGTCTCACCCGTCATGTCATTAGGGTTTTGAGCTTCAACACGAGCAACCCCAAAGTCAGCTATTTTTACAGTGCGTGTCTTATCCAAAAGCACATTCTCTGTCTTCACATCTCTATGAACTATCTTCTTGGAGTGAAGATAACTCAACCTACAAAATGAGAGATTAATTTTTCAAGTGGTTGTCTTCCAAGGAGTTAAAAATCATGGAATAAAGCTTGACCCCAATCATAACATATATGTATACGATGTTATGGAAAAGGAAGAAAAAAGAGAATCAGTAGAAAGAGTCTGACCCTCGTGCAAGATCCAATGCCAGTTGAACGACGACTTTGAAAGCTAGCTTCCTGCGCCGGTTCTTTATGAGATATGATTTCAAAGCACCCCCAGGCAGATATTCAACAACAACACAGCAAACATTACTAGGCATGCCAATTTGACCATTTTCTGTTTGTATGTTCAAACCTGATGTGCCCATTACAGCACCAATGAACTGCAAATAATTCCACATGAATGTAAGAACCTGCATGTAAGCAACCCTTGAAACAGAGAGCGTCACAAGGTCAATAGAAACCAAGTAAACAACTTTTGCCACAGATCAAATGATCCAGGAAAGGATTAATATGAATATTCCCTGGCAACGGCCCCCCTTCACACAAATGTATAGAGGATTAAAAATGTCGGTTCAACCCAACAAAAAAGAGAGGATTATATTACAGACCTCGAAAGTTGCAAAAAGAATGTGCCAAAATATACAAAAGTATACAATCTACTTTTGGATATATCAGTTCGAGGAAACTAAAAAGAAATAAGTACAAAATCAGGATGAGCACAAATGGGGAACTTATGTAGAAACATGACTCTGTAAAACCAATACAGAGGAATACATCCCAAAGTCTTCTAGTTCTTATGATTACAGTACTTTAAAACCTCAATCAAAAAGACAAATCATGCGGTGTAAGCAAACAATCAAAAATTTCCAGATTTTAGTACAATGTCATAAAAAAAAAAAAAAGTCCAATAAAACATGTTGGTTTAGTTCAAATGGATGTACTTCATTGCCACAAATGACTCGAAAACTGTTGAAGAATGGCATCCTTAGATCCTCTGATGAATCACAGTGCCATAGATTTAAAATCTATGTAAAATAACCACTGAAGTAATACAGAGACAGTAGGGGTAAAAGTACATCAAATATTCAAGGCTCCAGAGAGTATAGATTTTCTTTACTATTTTTGGTAATGCCAGGCAGTAGCTTCACCGGTTGATGCATTACAAAACATGAGGATACAAACTCAATTCCTTCTTACCCACCAGGATTAAAATTTGATTTAGAGTCAATAACTTATTCCCAAATATTCCCACGCTAAATTGTAATACAATTACTTATTTATTATTAAATAGTCCCACTCTTGATTATTTGTGCTTAATAACCAGGCCCATGTAACTTTTAGATGCATATAAATGAGTTCAAGCAAAATTGTCAATGCAAAGAGCGGTTCTACTCCGTGTACTTGTAGGATATAGAAGATACTTTTTGCATCCAGTATGTTTAACTTAACACGTAAGAAATGGATATGGAAAGTTAGAATGGAGAGGAAGTGCCATATAACATGAAGAAAACTGGAAATCCAGCAGATACTAATAACTTCATAATGAAATGGAAAGCGTAGAAATATTGTCACTAGTTTGTTGGTTGGAAACGCCTAAATTATTAAAGTCATGCCTAGATTATTAAGTTATTAATGGAACAGGGAGGACCATAGATCAAAAACTGAAAGGGTCAAGTACAATGAAATTGGATTAAATAAATAAATAGAAGGTAGACAGACACTTGAGAGACCAAGTTGGACCAGATGATCAGTTACTAGAAGTGACGAGGACCATAAATTTCTGTTTCTGATTAACAAACAACATGAAGAGAACAAGAGAACAAATAATAATGAACGTATACAAGCTCTTCAATAAGAGCATAACAAAAAGATGTGAAAGAAGATTACAAGAGCACTAAATTAACCAAACTCAATACTTTAAGCAGTACTGGTTATAGAAAATAACAAAGATAGATGGTGTAAGATCCTATATCTATCAAAATAAAAAGAGAAAAAAATATTTATACAAATTTGGGGAAATACTTGAAAGACTGGCTGCAAGAAAAGTTAATCAAACCAATTAGACATGTGAAGTTCTTAGAAAATACTCGCTTGGCATGCTTCCATCATTAAGAAGGAAGTATGCATAGATGGAAACCTAGATTCCACTTTCCAAATACCATCACATGGAAACAAAGTGTCTCAATGTCATAAACATCCACCTTGAGACAGCCCAACCCCTTTGTAAGCATACTTGGTCAATTTGATGCGTGGAAGTGAGGTAAAGCCTTCTTGGCTATGTGCTCAGTAGGTTCAACCAACTCAGTCTTGGCTATGAAAGAGGGTGAGGGAGCGAGGTAGAGCCTTCTTGGCTATGGGCTCGGTAGGTTCAACCAACCCAGTCAACCTTTAAGAGGTCCAAAATTAATATGGAGGCAGCCCCCGGACCCAGCCTCTCCTTTGCTTGGGGGTAAAAATGTGGTATCTACACTCAAATCACAGGCTGACAACATTGAAAATTTGGGAATCTTTTGTTTTTGAGAGTTTATATGCAGGATCAAGTCTAAATAGGCCAATTTGATGATTTGTTTTAAGAGTGTTGCGGTCATAGGTAAAACTCGACTTTGAATAGTATTTCAATAATAGGAGATGACAACAATTTGTAAGTTCCATGTTTATATGGAAAAAAAACTGGACAAATGAACAGCAGAACCCCCCTCCCCTCCTTTTTACCACTGTATCTGTAACTATTTGACAGTGTTACAATTGAGAAAAAAAAGTTAATTGATGAGGAAAGCCAGATCGAGGGAACCACTTAGTTGATTCCCAGGCAGGTTTCTCTTTTCCTCTCACTGACTCAATTAGTATGCTATTGCCTACTTGCTCTATTAATTTCCCTCTTAATTATTTTCTGCTCTTCTATGATCCTACTTCATTTATTCTGATTTTCGTTTCACCTACTCTTTTTTTTTTTCCTGAAAATGCTACTGACAGGCCTCTTCTACCCCGTCTGGACCCAACACCTTTTTCTCATTTAAGACACAATGGTTTTGGTTTTACTACCACACTGTTAAAAATCGTAACTTCCCCATAATAGCCATCCTAACACATTCATGTCAAACTTTAGTTTCCCTCCCCCTAATTACCCATCATTTTTCAAACATAATTCAGCACCAGGAATTGAATTTCGCATTTTGTCCTATTAGCTAGAAGATGACCAATAACTGGTCAATTGTAAGGATGAAAGCCTTTATCCTTCCCTCTTCAATTGCAGGTGGTTTCTGTTGTACTTCTCTAACCAATAAAAATGTTTATTTAACATCAAACATGAAAATTGATAAAAGAGTGTCAATCAATAATTGGCATGCACAATAATCTCATCACTTAAACCACACATGAAAGCCATCCATAGAAAGAGGTATTCATTAATGCCCACCCTAGGGGAAGGGGACGGGGACGGGGACGGGTTCGGGAGGGGAAGACAGCAGAGAACAGATTGCTACCTTAGTTACATTAGGATGATCAAGCTTATGCCAGACAGCAACCTCATGGGTAAAAGCTTGTCTCAGTGAAGCAGTTTCAGCATCAGATCTGTGTCCTTCTTCCCCCCAGTCAAGCAATTTGACTGAAAGTAAGGAATATAAAACAAATTCAGAATGAATAAGACCAACATTGGTACCATAAAAGCTCTTTTTCTCACACAAAAGCAAAACCAAATACAAGAAATTAGAATAGAACAGGGAAGTGGGGAAAAAAGTCAATGCATCAACAACTGTGATTGTGATGGTGGAAATAATTTTTTTGTCCAATTAATCCTTAACACTTATTGACTAATATTTCCTTCTTAACATTATAATATCAACTTTTTGTCCAAACAATAGCCATCAAACAAGTGTGGAGTACAAAAACTACAGATAGCTAGGATCACATGAAAGTTACAGAAAAAGAAAACCAACTTGCCAACACGAAAGAAATTATTTCATATACCCACCAACCCAGCTTAATCCCGTGAATTACAGATTTTGTAAGATAAAATTCACGAGAACCAAACACCCACCACTACCTGTGAATCAACCTGGATATGGGGTACGTAGGGAAAGGACCGACCTGCTAAAAGGAGCAAAATGTCCTATGAAATTTTAAAAGAAGAAAGAAAAAAAAAAGGGGGGCGGGGGCGAATAAAAAAGCAAGATGAAGGCAGAATAATTGTGAGAAAAATAATAAGAGAGAAGCCTGAAACATCATCATCTCAGACATGTTGCAACTGTTCTCAGAAGCCCAATAAATCCAATGTATCCCAACCCACAAAATCAAAACTGAACTTGGAAACAAACTCTCCACAACGAATATCTTAGTGTTTTGAACTGGGAAGCCATTAATAACTGCCTTTTTGTAAACCAACACTACCACAATAACATAAGAAAACCAATTAGTGTCCATCAAAATACAAACTGAACTCTACAAGTACTTACAGAGCAAACCCTCACACACAAAAAAATAATGGAAAGAAAACAAATGCAGAAATCCCTATCCAGATTAGTCAGACAAAAATAGTAAGAGAATGCACAGAAAATTAAGAAATGGATCATCTCAGGAAGAAAATTTGAAGTTCAAATCATAACTAGAAAGAAAAAAAGAAAGAAAAAAATTTTCACTTTTCTTATTAAACGGATTCACAACAGGAGGAATTTCGATTGAAAAGTTGTGGTGGGGAGAGTGGGGGTGGATATGAATGGAAAAGGGAAAGGAAAAAAAAATTAAAATTTTCCTTTCCTGCTCAGTGTGTGGTCTCACCTGCGACGTCTTGGCCATCGTAAACCCCTCTGTGAACTGTGCCAAAGGTGCCTCTAGCAATAACACCCTTCATAATAAGCTTACTGGGATCGATCTCCCACTCTTCTCTAGTGGTTTTCTCCTTCGTCTCTTCCTTCTTCTTCTCCATGGTCCATGCCCGAGTTAGATGTCTCTCGAGCTGTTCATCCAAACTCTTCAGATCGATCTGATCTGCCCTAACAAACACATCACTGTTCTCCTTCATATTTGCTCGTCTCCCGCTTACTCCCTAAGCTCCTTCTCTCAAACAATTACTACTAAAATCAACTCAAAAAACAAAAACCCACTCTTTTTTTCAGCTATAGTAAGTAGTACTATATCTTTATGCCTCTAACTCTCCCCAAAGGCAAAGACAAAAACCAAAGGTGGGTTTGGTCGGCTCGCAGAAAGTGTGAAAAGGGATCGCGGGTTTCCCTGCTGCTGCTGCTGCTGCCACTTCTGCTTCTTCCCCTCTCGTTTACAATTTCCTTTTGTTTCTCTGATGGGTTTCTCCTCTCTCTCTCTCTCTATATCATCCATGTGTGCACATGCATTGCCTGAATACAACGTGTGCTACTGACCCACCTCGGCCTCTTCTCTCTTTTCTACTTTCCTTTTTTTTTTCTTTAATCAAACTCTTGCAGTCTCTCTCTCTCTCTCTTCTTCAGTTCTTTGGACTTGATTTCAACTTTCTACTACTTGGAATGGATAGATCATTGATGGGTTTCACGGTCAATGCACTTTTCTCCAACCAATCTCCTTAGAAAAACTTCTTTCCGTTTGATTTTGAAAAATTGGGAAATATATAAAAAGGGAGTTTCGTGGCTTTGAGATGCGTCCACAGCCACAGCCACAGCCACCTCCACCAACTGATAGAAGATAGACTTCTACCAAAAAAAAAATAGAAAAGATAGACTTCAAAAAAAAAAAAAAAA
>NC_056561.1:33792580-33839778 GCF_013358625.1 Macadamia integrifolia | reverse complement strand
ATAGACTGTTCTCCCTCTCATCATTTAATTTCTGGTGATTTGTCTTAGTTAGATAAAAGTAAGCAATTAGAACTAACTTTAATTGTGATTTGATATTCTGAAACGAATATTGCAATCGACAGTGCCATGGGATTGGGATTTCCCTTTTTTTTTTTTAATTATTTTCTTAATTACTGCTAATTTTAATGGTATATCCTTGAATTATTGATTTTTCTTTCTTTATCATTTTGATACCTAATGTTCCACTCTGCCATGTACAGAATTTTATATATTTATATGTATAGACAATTATACATACATTTATGTATACGACCATAACACAATACATGTGTATACATGTATAGAATTCTATATATTTATATGTATAGACAATTAGACATACATATATGTATACGACCATAACACAATACATGTGTATAGAATCGTGGCGTAAATGGATCATATTTTGCCTCAATGAACCAGCAAACAGTGAATACACCCATTCTACCCAAAAAATAAAATACATAATGATTACATACAAGGATTTAGTTCACGGTATTGGTGTTGGTATCGGTCAATATCAATATTGATATAGATTGACTATATCGGGTCTGATTGGATGTTTTAGCTCTCTTGGATTCCAATATGTATTTTTCCCTCCCTTGTTTTTTTACCACCAATCCAGTATTAGGTTGGTATTGGTATCAATCATGGCCAATATTGCAGTTGATCCGATATCAATTCCTAAATTTATGAATACATTCAGTGATGTCTTCATAATCACCAATTTCCATCCTATGGAAGTAATTATTATTTAAAAAAAAATGGTTTTTGTGTAGTGATGTGGCCCTTGTGCCAACCCTTCGGCTAATGAGAGAGCACGCAACTATCGATAAAAAAAACATGTTGGTCATTTCGCATTCCCTATGTTATTGGAGATATTGAATACTAATATCATCTGCTTACAAATATCCAAATGGTGGTTATGGATATTCCCAAAGGTTAATGGGCAATTGGATTGCATTTTTTTTTGGATTCGGGTCTGAACATAGGCTGAGGGATTGTGAAAATATGTAGAATGGCTCAAAAGCAAGATTTTTTTTTTTAATTCTTTTTTCCTTTTAGGTATAAGAATAAACCATAAAGATTTTCAAGGAATAAACTATAAAGATGACATTAAAAGGAAAAAAAAGATAACATTATATCTCTAGTTCTCTACAGATATTCTCAACCAAATAGGGAAAGAATCAGTTAAAAACAAACTCCCTGTAAATAACACGCGGCAGAGCAACATCAATCACATCCTTCTCTATCTTCCTTCTTTTAACGAGTGAGAAAAGACAAAGCACTTTTGTGAGCCATCTTTGTAAATTTATATCAAAATAATTGAGAGAAAGACTTATCTTTGTGGCTCGTTTTGATAGTGGGGGATGTCTAACAAAAAAACAATTGATATTCTCTAGAACATGTAATAGGGTTTAGGGTTACCTTAAAACCCACTAGTATAGATTCTTCGAAAGATTGTAGTACTTAAATTAGCTATCATGCAGGGGCAATGGAGATCAACACAACATAGATGTTCTTTCAGAATTAAGGTTTCTGAAACCTTAGCTTTCAAACATGAGAATGGAGAGAGACGAAATGGAGGAGAGACCAGTGATGGTTAACAATGATGTAGTGTATCGCTGTCTTCCTTAGCTATGTATTTATGGATTGCCTTTTAATAATTTTTCATACTAAGTATGTTACTAAATACAATGACCCTATAGAGTGTTCGCATTAAGGTTGCACAAGGTAAATTTAACTCATCTATAATAATTAGTATTATTAACCTAATAAATAACACTAATTAACAACATGTAAAACAAAAAGTTGAAAATAACATGTAAACCCATAAGTTATAATTACATTTTAGTCCCTCCAATTTAATAATATCGCATAAAGGATTTTCATATATGGAAAATATAATCGCCTAGTACAAAGAATCTGACCATGAATTGGACAAAAAATATTTATAAAATAATTTTGAAATATAATTATCGAATAAAAAGTAATATTTGAGGAAAAAGAAACATAAAAGGTAGTGTGGCCCCTATGCCCAAACCCAAAGGGGTAAACTGACCACCCCACCCTCATGAATGGTGGAAATCTCACAAGTGTTGATGTCTGTACATGCGCTTCCATTGGTCCCCATGCTGATGCAACTGCTACACTACCATTTAGGGAACCCTCTCCCTGATATTTAAATGTGTTTACAAATAATTTATAAAATTGCCATTGAGTTCAAATTTTTTCTAATCGTTATATGTAAATTCTCTCATGATTTTCTCCTTTATTGGGAAGTGGCTTTCATGTCAAGTATCTAGTCCACTCACAGAAATACATAATGAATCAGGCATACCGATATATAGCTAGTATGTGCATCAATAGTTGGCACACCAATTCACACAAAGTATAACTACAATGTTAGATACCTCTAAAGTGCGAGACAAAAACAACTATCAGAGCATCTTGTTGCATGAACAACTACGGTGATCACAAGACTCTCACAATAATCATGTCCAACACACATACAATATAAATGCTCACATTTACATTAACCCTATGAACAATATGCTCAATATTATCCTTAGTTGTGGACCATTTAATATTTAACCTTATGACACTACATCACACATAAAATGATAATACAAATGTTTGATTAGGGTTTAATAGATACATATGCCCAACAACTCAGTGATAGGATTGTAATAGCACTTGAGTGCATGAGAGTTTTCACACTGTCATGAACTTGAAGACTTGCTTGTTAGAACATATTTGAAACTCCATTATATTGAGGAAAGACGGTGGGACTGAGTCATGCCATTGACTATTCTCCTTAAGACCGTAGACACTCCCTATGATAGAAACTAGGTTGATATGAATTAGGCTCCAATATAAAACAATCCGGCCGCTCCAATAGTCGATCCATTCACTTGGCCATTGCTTGTTGGGCCACATCGAGACACTTTAGAGTTGCAATTGCCAAGAGAGAGAGAGAGAGAGAGAGAGGCTTCTAAAAGTATACATAAGAGTGTTGGATGTCCCTTTATTTATAGAGGGATGATGTCCTAGGACAAATACAACTATCGAGAATGCTTGTCGAGTCCGAAAACTGACTCCTCAAACATTAAACAAACCCTGAAAACATTGTTTGGGACTCTGCTGGTTGATCGCCTGCTCTAACCAGTCAATTGCCGCCTATACTCATACTCTCAAATATTTATTTATTTATTTATTTTTGGGAGAGGGTTCCTTAAAATGCAGCATGGTTCTTACCAGCACATAGGTCAATAGGATCAATAGTAAAAAACACCAATATGGGTGTGATTTCCACCTTTCATGAAGAGTGGATTGTCATTTCTCCCTCTGTCACTGCGTAGGAGTCACACTGTCTTTTAGGCTTTTTTCCCATTTTTTATTTATTTATTTTAAAACGTTTAAAATATAATAGTCATGTTACCAACAACTCCTTTTTAAATAATGATTTATTAAAAATACAAATCTCTTGGAATAACTTCTTGGTAGGCAAAAATTACTTTAGATGGGAGCTTATTAGGGGTACATCAATTTTAGACACATGAAAAAATGATGTGACAATTCTAACAGCTGACTAGATAAGTCTAGGTTTTGATTAAACTTAATTCAATCCAATACTCTTTCATATATTAACATATGAATTTTTCTATTTTTTGGTCATCCATATCTCATGCATTCTTATAGTCCCTAAATTTTCAGGGTTTTATTTCATCACATGCAAAACTTTATTTAGGAAAAGAAAATTAGGGGAGGGGGAGGAAGGGGGTTTAAAAACTTAGTCTCTCTTAATAAATGTTCAAAGATGATTTGTCATGCCTGCCATAGACTTAACAAGATGCCTATGGCCGTTGGTGCCAACTGCCAACAGGTCTCCTGCATAACTATAACTCATGGAGACAAACAAAATGTGATTCAAATAAACAATTAACTGCCCAACCCGCAAGACCAATGATCGAGTCATAGCAGCCATCACACATAAATATTTGGTGATCTACATATGGCAAGGTGAGATAATCCGAAAGAGATATATAGCAAGGAACAATTAAGGTAGAATGAGTTGCAGGATCAATAGAGTAAGCAAGGTCGGGCCATTCATTTATTGATTAGTTGAATAGTAGCCATTAGGGGAAAGGGTGACATTTTGAAACACATTTTTTTTTTTTTTCATATCCAAACAAAGTACATACAAATACAAAGAACCCTAGTCTTATCGACTTTAGAGGAGTGTATTGAGAAAATACTAAGGGAAGAAATGCATCACCATTGAAGAAGAGAAGAAGGTTACTCATTCGTAAAAAGACAACATCAATGATTGCATCGAGCTCCGTTGTAAACATTACGTCAATGACGGTGAATAATATGTTGCTTCCCTTTCTTGTATTGAAACGATTTATAGTGTATTGACAAGATCACTATCATAGTGTATGAATTGTCATGCTTTAAATTATCCCATCACCATTCTCACATTAGATATAATAATAGAATGGTGTGAACTTATATGGACTTGGGTACCCTCTCCTTGATAACTAACTTTTTAAGGATAAGGTCTACCCGATTCGTAATAAGTGGTAGACAGTTCCCAAGACCCCAGAACAAAAAACTCATCCCATCATTCATCACAGGTCATGCAATAACTGATCAGAGGGTAGAGAAGGAGATTACATAATAAAGGAAAAAGATGAAAGAAATGGGGAAGGGTGTAATCAGCTATATGTGGAGCCACATGAGTCCAACATACACCCAAAGATAACCAAAAACCTAAAAACCTAAAAACCAAGATCCCACATGGGAATCCCTCCTTCGGTTTGATTTTAGGCATCCTTAATCTATAAGAGGAAAAGAGAAAGAAAGTAACCAACAAACAATTAGGCATTTCTTGGATATGTTTGTAACATTGCATGCAATTAGGAAGGCTAAGAGTTTTTCCCTTGTGAAACCAAACATTAAGCTGAGATGTGATTCCAAGTCGGCAAGTCCATTTGATGGAGAAAGCGAATGAGATAAGGGCAGAAGACAGAACATGAGAGAGAGATAGACCAGATCACCTACCTGTATGTGTACATTATATGTACAGTTAGGTGATGATATTTGTCTCACCCGCTGCTATGTATGGAAAGAGATTTACAAAACCAAAAAAGGACAGATGTTATTACATTACCGTACATGTGTAGCATATATGTAAGAGTAGGTGATCCAAACTGGACACTAAACACATGTTTTCTAATAATTCTTTATTAACTTGGTTCTTCAAGGGTACTCCTAGTCGAATAGGATCACCTAACTATATGTGCATACGTGGATAACGTAGTATGATTGGATGATGGCATCTGTCCCACTTGTTACTATTTAAGGTGCATGGAGAGTTTTTTTTTTTTTTTTTGATAAAAACTTGAAGAGGTATTTATGGAAGCAAAAAAGGACATATTTCATCACCTATCGTACGTATATTATACATGTATGGTAGGTATCCACACCTCATGGACAGTGTGAGATGAGATACATGAGGTGATTGATTACCTATAGGGGAGAGGAACCTCCCCCTCTCTCTCTCACACACACACATACACAAATTAATCAAGCAGTTCTTCTAAAGATAGAATTTTTCTAAGGAAAACATAATCATGTGGAAGCCTGGGATTGAAATTTTGGAAGTATTGAATGAGCATAGACATTTAATAGTTGAAGACAATGGAAAGTTATGGGAAAGGATGGGATCATGGAAGATGTGGTCTATGGATATCACCCCACAATGGTCAACAAAATGTGGTGTACGTATTTGTGTCTCATTCTCTCACCTAACAGACACTTTGGTGTCCATCCACATGGTCTATGCTCTTATTGTTACACTATATATGTGTTGCTTCCAACCCTTTAATGCATTTCATACCTCAACTACAACAACAGCAACTAAAATAGGCAGCCGACCGGCAGGACCTTTCCTTAAAGAGGCACAACCCAATAACACAGAAGTTGGGTTACCAACCAGCGTTTTAAAACATGGGATCGGAGATCAATTGCTTTCTGGCAATTCCAATCCGATCTTGACTGGAATCAGTCCCAAGAACCTTAGAATTGGCCCTTAGATTTGAAACTAAACGATATATTTTTTTTTTTTTGGCATGAATCAGGCATGGCGAATTGGCTGAAATCAGGATTGGTCATGGCGAATTTCGATCCAAATCAGCTGATTGATCCCGATTCCTGATATATGATACCCTTTATCCAACCAATTGAAAAAACATAAATGTTACAAATTTGGATTTAGTAATTGGTGCTCAAACCACCTTGACTCTCATTTTTTGGTTTACAATGATGGCTCTCTCCAAGTGTGGTTTTAGGTATTGATACCGGATCAACTGTATCAGCCTATTTGTATCTATATCAGTCATAAACCGATATCGATACTGACTAAAACTTTATGGGTGGTATATATATATATATACTATTGATCTTTTTATTTTTTCGTAGAAGATTTACTATTGATCTCACTGTCACATATGAATAACCTGATATTAATGCTAATAGGACTTGGGTACCCTCTCCAATGACAGCTATCTTTTATGAATGAATTCTAACCAAATCCTAATAAGTGGTAAATACTTCCCAAGACCCCGCAATAGAAAACTCATCCTATCATTCTTCCTGGATCATGCACTATCAATCTAGTGAGTAGAGGAGGGAGGGAGGGAGGGACTCAAATCCTCTCCAATGCGTTAGTACATCCAACACCCATTTTACGTGCCCGGGTGCTACACTGTCCAATTCAATTTGGATGCACTGGCATGTTGGAGGGGATCTGATTCCAAAAGATATTATATAATAGAGAAAAGAGATCGGAAAAGTGGGGGGAGGGGGGTTGTAATCAGCTATATGTGGAACCACATGAGTCCGGTACACACCCAAAGACACCAAGAACCTAAAAATCAAAAGCCCACAAGGAAATCTATAAATAGGAAAGAGAGAAATTAACCAACAAACAATTAGGCCTTTCTTGGACATGCTAGTGGGAAAGAGAGAGAAACCAACAAACAATTAGGCCTTCCTTAGACATGTTTGTAACTTTTGCATAGAATTAGCAACACCAAGACTTTATGTCTTGTGAATCCAATCATTAGGGTTTAGATTGAAACCAACAAACAATTAGGCCTTCCTTAGACATATTTGTAACTTTTGCCTGCAATTAGGTAGGCCAAAAGTTAACATGGAGAGAGAGAGAGAATCACCTACCTGTATGTGTACATTATATGTACAATTAAATGATGACATTTGTCTCACGCGTTGCTACTAAGAATGTATGGAGAGAGACTTTCAAAAACAAAAAGGACAGATGTTATTACATCACCGTACATGTTTAGCATACATGTACAAGTTGATGATCCAGATCGGACACCGAACATGTTTTCTATTCCTCATTAAACGGACTCTTCAATGGCATTCAATAGTCGAAACAGATCATCTAACTATAGGTGGATGCTGCAGTTCAATAGGGTGATGGCATTTGTCATCATTTAAGAGGACATGGTGAGGCATTTATGTAAGCAGAAAAAAAAAAAAAAAAAAAAAAACCTCATCACCAAACTGTCGTGTCGAATACATTCACTCTCTCTTGGATGCACTTCTCCATCTCTTCTATTCCTTTTGGGCTAGGGAAATTAGAGGGAGGCACAGGAGTAAATTACTTGAGAGGAGATGAGAAATGTAGAAAACTTTATTTCAGAGGAAAAAAGAAAGAGCACCAAGGGACTCGCACAGTTGATCCTTGAGAGTTGTTTTAAAACAAACATGAAACACCCACAAGGTTATGAAATCATCTGGGTCTAAACAATATAACAATAGTCAGTGAGAAACTTCATCAGTACTCTTTTAACTGATCATGGTGTAATGAAGAATGACGTCATTTAGTCAATTCATAATAAGAGCAGATCAAGTTAACATACGAGAATGTACGATGCCCAGGTCTGTGGATATATAATCAATTTTCTCTCTCTTCATTTAATAGATTCTATATCACAGATCAAGAGTGTATGAGAACATCCGTTCACGTTCATAACAATCTAATAACAATCTTTGTAAAGCAAAGGGCAAAGCTTCTATGACTGCTTTCCCCTCACGTAGTCGTCGACCTTCCCCAAACCCCCCCCCCTCATGGCTTCTGACCAAGTATTTTTCGATGGAGGAAAGGAGGTGACTAATCGCTTCTGACGAAGCAACGAGTTCATGAGCAAGTGACTGAACGAGCCAGCGAGTCAAGTGACTGAACGAGGATATACCTTAAATTCTATATCTATCAAAAAGATATAATTTAATATATTTTTTTATATATAGCAATTTAAATCATAAAAAAATCCAATTAAATCCCAATTCTGGACTTAAAATCAAACTGCTGAACTAAACCACATGGACACCAACACGAGTATTTGTTCTAACCAAATCAGCAAAATGAAAATGAAGGTGAGAAAAATCACGTATGTAGCAACCAAAAGTTAAAGACGTTCTGAATCTACAAAAATATTTGGTAAATCTAAATCTTTTCCCTATAATACCAGAGTACAAGCAGGGAAAAAATGAAATAACAAATGTCATGCTGGTGAAACTTGGATAACCTTATTTGTAAGCTCAGATCCTCACTCAATGAGTTGGCACATCAAGTAGTTTCAAAAGTGCACTCGAATAAAATCCATTGTGCTATCAGTCAGCATGAGAAGATGTAATCCCTCCTCCACCGGAGCAATTAAGTGGGTCAGTTTTGTCAATCACACAGCCATTTGGAATCGCTCTGGAACACGAAGTAAGGGAGGCTGGATCTCCCCAGGCTTGCCAAGCTGCCCACATGCAGCCATCTGATCATCTCCCCTACTAAGTCGCAAGAATACAACACACCCTGCTTCTGCCAGAACGTTACGGAACTCAATTATCTTCTCTTCACTTGTTGGTTTAAATTGGGAACCACTATGGGGATTAAATGAGATGAGATTGATCTTGCAAGGAATACCCTGAACAAGATTACTTAGCCTCTTTGCATCCTCAATGCTGCATAATAAACAGTTGTCACGTGGATTAAAATTCAAATAATGGATGGCAACCTGGACGTTGAGACAAACAATGATATGACCAGCTCAGGCCATGAAGAATAAAAAGAGTAGAGTTTTCAGAGAGAATGAGAGGAGTGCACATTGACCTCATTTAAACACACTTGACTCCGGTAGGATGTAAAATATTTTATTGTATAGTTTAGATAAAAATAAAACAAAACATTTTATAACCATTCCAAACAATAATTGACTAACTTAAATGCTTACTGAATAGAGCAATTATATCAATACGTCTAAATTCAATTTCCAACAAAATTACTTAGATTTTAGTAATATAAGAAAGCAGAAGTTTTATTCCAGTTTTCAACTAATTAGGACACTACTCTTTCTTTGTTATATGTGTAAGCAGGTCCATCGAGGGTTTCAGTTTCTAAAGAATTGAATGAAATTTTCAGCTTACGCTGGTTCTTGTGGAAGTCAAAGGTGGTTCGACTGTTATTTCTTTCCCTCTTTGCTGCTCTTGATGCTTCTCATATCGGGTAATATTCCTTCTTTCCTTACTTTCCCTCCCTGTTTCTACTGCTGTTCCCTGTTCTGTCCAACGGTACTGGCACCCCTGAAATTGGAGTTCAAACTCCCCAAGATCCAATCAATTGGGATTTAAACTTTGAAGGATAGATCATCTCCCTAGGGAGATTCGAACCCTAAGTTTCCATCCCCTAATTTCTGCTAACCAAGGTGATTAATAACCTGCAAACAGATTCAGTTCTGAGTTCTTACCACCAGGCCTGAGTTCAGTCCCTTCTGGTTCCTTTGTTGCTTGTTGTTCCAACCTTACAGGTGTCCTAATTGGGAGGACTAACAGTGAGGAGTATACTCCTACAATGGTGGGTTGAATGGGTTCCAAACAAGGGAGATCACACCTTCGAAACGTGAACTGGTAGCACTGTTACTGTTCATATTGGGAAGTAGATTTAGCTGTCTCTTTAGTGACAAATAAGGACAACTTCCGAAATTAAAGATACCCCTAGTTAGTGAACTTGGTTCTATTTTATTGCCAATACATTTTTTAAATGCCAACAGCCCCTTTCCTTTTCAAGTCCCTATTACAGTTTTTTTTTAAACGAGGGTTTCCTAGCCTTCGGCCTGACTATTGTAGAAACACAACCCTAAATGCGATGCAGAAAGTAATGGAAAAACAAGAACAAACAATGCACACAGGTTTACGAGGTTTTGCAAGATTGCTTACGTCCTCGGTGAGATGAGATTCTACTTCACTATCAATGGAGAATAGGATTACAACCTTCGTCTTCACACCTCTTAGAATTGCTTACAGAGAAAGTAACTCTCGTTTTATATATATATATATATATATATAAAACGAAAAACCCTAATATCGGGAAAGTACAAAACTTCCCTCAAATAAAAAATTCGAGCAGCCCCCCTACACCTCCGCTATGCAGGGGGGGCCTCTTGCCCCCCTTGCAACTCCCATGGCCCGCTTACCGACAAGCGAGACCCCCATTCTGTTAGGGGGGGCTGCACTAGTATCCTTGAGTTAAACTCGATGGAATACAAGATATTGTACACCAACAACTATTCCCCCGGGTCCAACTGGCCCCACAATCATTGGTCAGGGTCAATAGTGGGATTAACTTGAAAGCCAAATTAATCCCATTGTGAGTGGTCCCAAAGGTGCTGCCAAGGTGATTCAAGCACAGTTCAGACGCTTTCCGAGGCACCGTGACCCAGATCAAATTACTGTTGGACCAACCCCTTCGGGTTATGTCCCTTCTACAGTTTAGTCCTTCACTTGTTCACTTATCCTTAAGGGCCTAAATTGCTCCAAAAATTACAAGATAGCCACTGATCCTTAAATTTTGAGTTGTTAGTTCTTCGGTGGCCCATAGCGACCTACATCGAGGTTTTGGAAATACAAAAGCCCATGCATCCCTAACTAACAGGTCAATTATTTTCCTTCTGCTCTATTTTTGGTAAGGTCAATTATTTTTTGACCAAGACAGATTGGGTCCGATTATGCACATACTCATTCAAAAAAATAAAATGAAAGGAAATCAAATGGGTTACATGAGATAATCCAAGTCTTAAAGACACTCATGATCATATGGGTTTACACCATGTGTGGTCAGTGTTATCAATCCAAGTCTATCTAGAAAATTTTCCCCATCACCCACCTATCCAGATTATGTCATCCATCCAACCAGATTGATTTTTATGGATGGGTAAGAGGAAGAACCGAACAGTAACCTAAAATGAGATAATCAGGTAACAAAGATCAGAAGTAGATGAGAGATAGAACACCATTTGCGTGTTATAGAACAGGTAAGCATGTAATTGTTAGCATCTAATTTTTTTTTTTTTTCAACCATATCAGAATATAAGTTTTGTATCTAAATTTCAGACGGCAGTTGAACTTGAAAAGATATATTGCATGCTGTGACATGTGTAAAGTTGCCAGGTGTTAGTCATGGTCCTTGACTATTTTTTATTTTATTTTTCATTCCAAGCTGGAGAGTAGGAGATATATATATGCTCCAGCTTGGGGACAGGGGAAGTGTTAAGTTGCCAGGTGTTAGTTATGGTCCTTGTCTATTAGTTGAGGTTCTTGTTTATTAGTTATAGTTTCTAGTTAATAGTTGTCTATTGCCTTCAGTCTGTTGTGTTGTCTACTGCTTTTCTTATTGTACTTGACTCTATTATTATAAATATGATGGAATGTCTCATGGTTTGAGAACTAACAAAAAACGTGAGCATTCTTTCCCTAATTTTCTCTCTTGTCTCCTCTCTTCTCTTCTTCCCTTCTACTTCTTGTCATCTTCTCTTCTTCTACTCTGATTTTGTAACAGCATGCAAAATGCAGGGCTGGAAAACTTTCATCAAGTGCAAATATCTGCTGGATATTTTATCTTCATTTTTGTTAACAAATCAGAAAAAGAGATCCCATTGGTGAGGATAAAAAAATTGACTGTTTTGTGGTTTACCATGAACATGGGGAGGATGAGAAGGGGAAGAATAGGTAGCATTCATAATATGTTACAAAACATGAAATATTCAACAAAACCAAAAATAGTTTTCCAGGATCAGAATATGCATTTATACAACGCAAAGAAAGGAAAGGTTTCTCTAACCTGTCATTAACACCTGCAAGCATCACGTATTCAAATAGAACTTTATAATTATGCTTGAGACGAAGCTCCTCCCGAAGAGCACCAAGAAGCATCCCTAAGTTATACTTTCGATTAATTGGCATGATCCAGTTTCTAACCTGCAATATATATATATATATATATTGAATGGAAGGGTTAATTATATGCAAACATAAAGACAGAGACATACTACTACTCAAAATGATCACGGCTAATACCTCGTCAGTTGTTGCATTCAGACTGACTGCCAATGCACAGTTGGATTCATGAAGAAAACGTTTCAGCTGGGGAACAAGTCCACTAGTTGAAATGGTGACCCTGCGAGGACTGAAATGAAGGCCTTGCTCATCCACCATTATGGCTGCAGCTTTTGTTACATTTTCGATGTTGTGGAGTGGTTCCCCCATCCCCTGAAAAATCATTTGGCCACACACTTGAGCAAATAGAAAATGAATAGAAAATGATGACCACATCAAAAAGACAACTAGTCTTCCTCCTCATCTTAACCTCTTAGGTGCATTTGAGGCAGAAAGGAGGAAAGAAAGCATTTGTCTTTGAGCAGTAATTTTTTACTGAGAAAAAGATAAGGTCTTATCTGGTAGATGAGTCAAGTTACAGGCAAGCAGAAGCCAATGTTGTAATTTGAAACTCAAATTTCTTTGATCTCTCAAGACAGAAATTGGTTTACAGTGGTTGAAGTTGTTCCTAAGTAATAGGTTTCTTCGGTCCTCATATCAGAAATCAGTTGGAATCTAAAGGTTGTAAGAGAACAAGGGAGCAAGTGAGGAAGAGAAGAAGAAGAGGGATTAGTGGTAGCATCGTATGTGTGAGAGAATATTTTCTCACACATATATTGCTTCGCTAATGTATTATGAAGAATTACATACACCTCCCTAGGGAGGTAAAAGGGAAAAATAAGAATTACAATATAAGGTAACAAGTAGAATAACTAGTTCCCAAACTACCCTTAGTACACATCTCTAACAACATCTCATAATATGAGAAACAAAGCATTAACATAGACAGTCCATAGATCTATGGATTTTCAACATGCTTCAGTAAAACAAAGATTTGATTAATTCATCTCACTTTCCTGAATGCTCTGTTTGTTTCGATATAAAATGGGAAGAACTAGAAAAGAAGAAAAAATGAGCATAAAGTCTCATAGTGCGGCCAGCTATTTCAAGTCCAAAATCTGTAAAATAATATTCCTTACTTTCTTTTACTTCTGAGCATTTTAAATTGAAACAGACAGAGCCAAATGTAAACTAGAGTAAAAGGGGGGAATCCTATAATATGCATGATTCCATTTTGTAAACCACTGTATTCCAAATTCAGGAAAGTCATTTCCATATTTAAAAAATACTAATTAAAAAAAAAAAAAAACTTGGGGGTTGGCACATAAAAAATCAGCTGGATCCTGCACCAGTAACCAACAGGAGTAATTGATCAAAACTTATGCGCAACAGATACACTCACCATAAATACAACATTCGTAATAGAACCGATCTCGCTTGAGAGCAAACGCCGGGCAAATACAGCCTGCTCCACTATCTCAGCAGCAGTAAGATGTCTCCGTAAGCCCATCCTATAAAATGCATTTACATATCACGCCACATGTAACCATCAATCCCCCAAACTTGGAAATATTTTAAACCGAAAGGCTCATATCTCAAAGATAAGAACTTGCCTCCCTGTGTAACAAAACTGACAATTCATGGCACAGCCTACTTGACTTGAGACACAAACAGTAGTTCTCTCTCTTTTGCATGGAATTACAACTGTTTCTATCACCAATCCATCATCCAAAGTGAATAGAATCTGAAACCTCCTGTGTGAGTATCAAATCAATGAGAATATTCTTATACTGTGGAAATAACTCCCGGAAGCCAAATATACAAAGTATTTTCAGCAAATGGCCCAAACGACGATTGTTTTCCATCAGCTTTGAATGGATCCTGAGGAATAAGACAGTGACAAAGAGGGGGAGGAAAGTACCTTCCGAGTTCCATCCGCCGCTGTAAGAATCTTTTTCAGAGACAAAGCCTTAAATTCAGCAAAAACGCCCAACATTTTCCGGAGATCTTTGTTCAAACCTTCCAATTCATCAACACAATGTGCCCAGATGTTGTTTCCATAAAGGCGCTTCCACAGCATTAAAGCCTGGCCAGGCCTGTATCCATGTGACTTCACCCAATTCTGTTCAACCAGAGGTTTTCACCGTAAATAAAATCAATCACTATAAAAGCCTCGTATCAAAAAAAAAATTTGAGGAACAAAACGAAAATTCGTCATACATACTTCAAGTTCATCGTATATCATTCCTTTCAGAAGCACCTTCGAAGGGTTGGGATTTGAGTTGTTGTTTGCAATTGCTAGCAAGAGAGATAAACCATAGATGAGAAAGAAAGCTTCATCATTTCCAGCGAAAATTAAGAGAAATCCTACCAGAGTCTGAGCCATGTACATGAACAATTGGAGCGTAAGAAGAACTAGTCTTTGAAATTGAGCGGCGAGACGGAGAGAAGAGAGAGGTGAGATGAAGTTTGGAGAAAGGAACTGATAAAGAAGTCGTCGGAGCCGTCGACGCCAAGGCTGGGTTCGTGACCACCAAGCAGAAGCAGTGAGGTCTCGCTTGCCTCATCCATATACGACTGAGCTCCATTGGTCTCTCACAGATGTGTGGATAACACCATAACGGAAGCTCATATAGGGTTTCTGGGCAGTGGGCAGTGGGCAGTGGGCAGTTGGGCACGGAGGTTTTAGGTATCGGCATTGTTATCGGTCCGTATCGGTCTCCGGCTCACACCTCATCAACTTCCATGTGGCAGTTCGAGTGATTACAATTTTTTAGGAGTTAATTATACATGATTACATATTTACACATACTGACCTTTATTTCGTTGCTCATGTGTAGAGATAATTAAGCCTCATTTCTCTCTTTATTTAATTATTTTATATATATTATTTTCATATTTTATTTCTATAAATTAATATATTACGAAGCCTCCACAGTGAATAGATTCTCAAGGCATACAGAAAAACATAGAAACACAACCCTAAAACGATGCAAAAAGAATGGACAAAATAAGAACAAACAATGCATATAGATTTATAAAGTTCGACAACATTGTCCACGTCCTTAGTGAGATGAAATCCCTGCTTCACTATCAATGGAGAATAGGGTTACGAGACTCTTCCTCACACCTCTCTCAAATTACTTGCAAAGAAAGAGAACCTCGATACAAATATATAGTGAAAAACCCTAATACAAGAAAATACAAAATTACCCTCAATAAACAAGTCTCAAATAAAAATTCGAGCAGGGGGCCTCCTGCCCCCACGGCTTGTTTATCGACAAGTAGAACTACCGTTAATTGAGGGGTCTGCACTACTACTTCCTAGATTAAACTGTGACAAAATATAAGACATCGTATCCAACAAAAACTAGGTCCGTAAATTTTTTAGCTTCCATTGCTTATTTCTCCCTAGCTCAATTTGTTTCGAAGCAGAATAGTTGGAAAAACAAAATTTTCCTTTACACTAGATTTTCCACTATTTGTTCTACAACTTGAAAATTTCTCATGAGAAAAATTTACACACGATCACACACTCTGTAGTAAACTTCACACCCCATTTGCCTGTAAAATATTTCCTTGAAAATCTTTGAGTTTTAATCAATATGAGTCTTAAAAAATAACTAGGAAGCTCGACTAGAGTCTTGGACTTCCTCCTGGTCTTCCCTATCATCTTCTGGGGTTACCATAGAAGAGCTCCAATGGTTCCACTGGATAGATTGCAAAATCTTCTGTTCGTCTCGTATTAACCCTTGGTAAAGACTTGGAAGAGTCAGTCAGAATCATCGGCCTCTGGCTATGGATGGAATCAATGGGTTGCAAATTCCTCTACTCCCTGATATGGTTCTTAAACTCGTCACCAATGAAGACATCAATTTCTAGAACACTTTGGACCCCAAGAAAGGCTTCCTATAACAACACAAATGCTGCACTTAACAATGAAGAACAAGTCCCATTCAACTCGCAGGATCATGAACTCCTGCTACCATTTCCTTTATGAGGTTGTGTCTCGAACTCTTCAAGGCCATTACTATCATTACAGACTTCAGAAAAAATCTCATCAAAATTTTTCCGAAAGGGTCAATCTTCGAGATAGGTCAAGAATTAGAAACAAAATAGTACGGAAACAGAGAAAATCTTGATAAGGAACTGACCTCAGAAGGGTCGACCCTTAGAAGATCTGGTCTTCCTTATTAGGAGAAGCAATTTTGTTATAGAAATTGATGGGTTAGTTGGGAAGATGTTAAGTATGATGTGAGGGAGGCAGAGGAGTTTCTGATAACAATGTTAGGTGTTCATTGATTCCATCCAGAGCCAAGGCCAACGATTCTGAGGGACTCCTCAAAGTCTCTACCAAGAGTTAGTGCAAGACGATGAAGATTTCGCTATCTATCCAAGGAACCATTTGAGCTCTTCTATGATGACTCCAGAAGATTGAGCGAGAAGAAGAGGAGGAAGTCGAAGACTCATGTAGAGCTTCCCAGCCTTTGCTCTATTTATTTTCGAAAACCCGTATCGAGCAAATCCCAAATGAAGATTCGTATGGAACAAATCCCAGATTTTTGGGGGAATATTTTTACGAAGTAAGTACGAATAGATGTTACGCACAGCCCGAAATTTTTTTCAATGGCGGATAATGTTTAGTATATTGTGTAAAATTTGGGGAGGGGGTTGCAATGAGGCCCATCTCTAATGAAAGGTAGAAATTTCATTCTTGTTGATGTTTTTATATGTGCTTTCACTGTTTGTACTGGTTTAGGGGTCACATTGCCATGTAGGTATTATCTCTCAAGTTTTGGGGAAACGTTTCTTATGGAGAGAGCATGGAGTGTGTGAGGAAGCATTAATTAGGGTGTCATTTTGCAATTCATGGTGGCAAAGGTGGCTATTTCGCCTCGTATTGGGCATAGAGCCATGCTCTCCCACAAGAACAATTTTTCAAATTTTCAATCATGCAAAAAAAAAAAAAAAAATTCCACCCAAAGCAGCATGATGCAAAATGTTGTCACTAGAAAGATGATTTGCAAATTTTAATCATGTGAACATAAAGATACTGGAGTAGATTCGTCACACACAAATACCAAACTTGAATTTAATCATATACCTTCTTATGTAATTGGACATCCTCATCTCTCTCTCTTATTTAGAGTTATCTAACTATATCTTGAAAATTTCAAAGGAAACTCCGACAACCTGTTTTAAAAGACACATTTCCACAGCTAAATAAATACTAAAATTCTCACCAAGACAACAAAACAAATAAACAAACACTAGAATTTTATAAGATATTTTCTAGGACCGAGTTTTCCCATGGCCCATGGTGATTCATATTCACCATGGCCCATCACGGCCATGTACAATAGGAGGAGAGAGAGGTCATGCGTGATGGGGTCACATATGAGCCGTCTCATCATTCACCCATCGGTGAAGGAAAACTATCCATTTTTCATAAACTTTAAATTCAAACACAAACAATATTGAGAATTAGGACAATAGCACTTAGTTCTTAACCGACTATGGTAAGAATATTTTTTATTTGCCCACTTTTGTTGTCATTTAATTTGGAAAATTTTACAAGAGATCACATTTTCCAAATGAAACATTAAGTAAATTTTATACCCTATTTGTCCGTAAAATGTTCCCCCAAGATATACACACTTTAAATGACAACACTTGTCATTTAATGTGAAAAAATTTACATGAGATCACACATTTTTCAAATTAAACTTGAATAGATTTTCACACTCCTATTTATCCGTAAAATATTCCCCCAAGATATACACACTTTAAATGACAACACCTGTCATTTAATGTGAAAAATTTTACATGAGATCATATATTTTTCAAATTAAACTTTTTTTTTGGTAACCTCTCATATTAAACTTGAGTAAATTTTCACACTTCATTTGTCCGTAAATATATTCCCCTAAGATATTCCCGCTTTAAATGAAAATTGATTTGGAAAATTTTACACCATCTTTCTTTTCTTCTTCTTCTTCTTCTCCTTTTTTTTTTTTTTTTTTTTTTTTTAACTTGAGTAAATTTTACACTCCATTTGTTTGTAAAACATTCCCCCAAGGATTTTGTAAGAATCTTTCTGATATGACCGCTTAAATGACAATAACTGTCATTTAATTTGGATTCTTTTACAACAGATTACACACTTATCAAATTAAATAGATTAGATTTTACACCCCAATTGTCTGTAAATATTCACCTGTAGCCTGAAATCTTTGGGGGAACATTTTATGGACAGCTAGGGTGTAAAGTTTATACAAGTTTAATTTGAAAAATGTGTGATATCATATAAAATTTTCTAAATTATAAATAAAACAACAAAAAATCTAATTTCATGGCAAAATTTGTTTTTCCAACTATTTTATTAAATGTTGCCATGTAACACAAAAACAAACCGAGCCAAGCAACAAAATATGATGTAAAATTTTACTTGCAAACCACTTTTTTAAAATTTTATATTGACAAACTTTGGACTCGAAGTCATAGAACCCAAAATTTTACCACATGGAAAAGTATAACTAATTTTAATCATATGGATAGCTAGATAGTGATGTGAATTGGTCACACACATAAACTCCAGACTCAAGTTTAATCACATACCTTCCTATGTAATTGGATATCCTCTCATATGTGTCCAATCATTCTCTCACTGGACTTACAGTTTTTTATTTGTATTTTGAAAATTTTAATGCTTTATTTTGTCATTTGGAATATCTTGTTTATATTGTAATCATAAATTTTAAAAATCAGATTGGATCAGTCAGGATCATCCAAATATAATCAGAGACCTATCCCCAATATTATTCTAATCCATACCGATTCATTTGTATGGTATAAGGGTCAAAATGGTTCAAAATACCATTTTTTATTTAAATAAAAAATAGAGGGGAAATCCGTCTGAAGCAATCCAATCCCAATCAATACCATTCCGATCCATTTTGATGGACTGATCCCAAGTTTTAAAACCTTGATTGTAACTTGATATGTGAGTACGAGACCTTTGCATCTATTTGCCTATATATTTCCAACTTTATTCAATGTACCACATAGCATAACTTGGGGTATTGGTGTTAAGATATCCTTACACGCCTCGGGTGTAACTCCACTGGTCCAAAGGCACTGTGTGTTAACAGACGTCTTTAGTTCGAGCCTCCTCACGACTGATTTGTTACACGGGTTAAGTATAACTACGTGTAATCAGAGTTTATCCTTGGACCTGAACCATAAAACTGGACATGTTCAACAGGTTCCTCATTAACAAAGAAAAGTTAATTTATTAGAAAATTTTGCATAAGATCACACATTTTTCAAAGTAAACTTTAGTGAATTTTACATCACATTTGTCCGTAAAATATGCCTCCAAAGCTTAAAATCGTTGTGGAATATCTTACGAACAAAAGGGATGTAAATTTTACTCTTGTTCAATTTGGAAAATGTAAATGTCATATCGTGTAAAATTTCCAAGTTATTAAAGAAACAACAAAGAATCTATTTCTATAGCAATTTTTTTTATTAATTAATATTTTTATGTCTAAATAAATGGAATCATAAAATTTTTCCATGTAACACCTAGACAAACGGAGCCAAGCAACAAAATATGATAGAAAATTTTACTTGGGAACCCCTTTTTTTGAATTATGGATTAACAAACTTTCCACCAAAAGTAGCATACCCTTTTTTTTTTTTTTCTACTTGGAAGATGATTTGCCAATTTTAATCATGTATTAATATATCTAGAATCCTAGATAGTGGTGTGAATTGGTCACATACAGATTTAATCATATATCTTCTCATTATAATTGGATATCCTCCTTATGTGCCCAAGGATTTTTTTTTTTCTCGGGGCAAGGGTAGACGCTGTAGAAACGCAACCCTAAAACAATGCAGAAGGTAATGGAAAAAACAAAACAAACAATACAAAAGAATTTTACGAGGTTCGGCAAGGTTGCTTACGTCCCCGGAGAGATGAGATCCTGTTTCACTATTAATGGAGAATAAGGTTACATCGCTCGTCCTCACACCTCTCAGTATTGCTTGCATTACAAAGAAAGAAACACTCGCTACAAATATATAGTGAAAAAACCCTAATCTGGTACTTCCTGGATTAAACTGCGATGGAATACAAAACATCGTACACCAACAATCTCCACCTTGGCTTGAATTCTGTTGAGCCCCCTGTAAAGATACCATGTAGACGTCTTTATCCTTATACCTCATTAGAGGTACAAACCCGCACTTGTTTGGTGCGTCCCTCATCTTCAACAATGAGTAATATTAATAAAGTCCAAATATGACTCGAACTTCGCTGTAGTAGCTAGCTTCGTAAACATATATGCAGGATTGAGATCTGTATGAATTTTTCTCAAGTAAATACTGCCTTCTGACACAAGCTCCCTGATCTTGTGAAATCTCACATCAATATGCTTTGTCCTTGCATGAAACACCTGATTCTTTGCAAGATGTATGACACTCTGACTGTCACAGTGTAACACTGTACCTCCTTGCTCCAACCCCAACTCACGAACTAGTCCAGCCAACCAGACTCCTTCCTTGGCAGCCTCAACTACCGCCATGTACTTTGCCTCTGTAGTGGACAATGCAATTGTAGACTGAAGCATCGCCCTCCATGATATAGGTCCACCAGCCAATGTAAACACATACCCTGCAGTAGACCTCCTCTTGTCTAAATCACCAGCATAGTCGAAATCAACATAACCTGCCAATTCTGTAGAACTTCCCTTGCCACTGAACATAACACCTATATCTTTAGTCTTGCTCAAATATCTGAAGATCCACTTAATTGCATTCCAATGCTCCTTCCCTGGATTACTCATGTATCTGCTAACAATACTGACCGCATGAGACAAATCTGGCCTGCTACAAACCATAGCATACATGAGACTCCCAACTGCGCTAGTATAAAGGACCTAAGACATCTGCTCCACCTCCTCATGTGTTGTAAGGCATTCCCTTTCAGATAACTTGAAGTGGCCAGCTAACGGAGTGCTAACCGGCTTAGCCTTTTCCATATTGAAATGCTCTAGCACCTTTTTAATATACCTCTTCTGAGTTAACCAAAGTTTACCTACATTTCTATCTCTAAGGATTTCCATGCCAAGGATCTTCTTAGCAGCATCAAGATCCTTTATCTCAAATTCAGCACTCAACAAAGACTTTAAAGAGACTATATCATGTTTGTTCTTTGCAACAATGAGCATATCATCAACATAAAGCATCAACAAAATAATGGAATTATCACTTGCACTTTATAATAAACACAACTATCATACTCACTTCTTGTGTAGCCAATCTTCATCATAAGGAAGCAAAGCGCTTGTACCACTACCTAGGAGATTGCTTAAGGCCATAAAGCGACCTCTTAAGCAGACAAACATGATATTCCTTTCCCTGCACCTTGAAACCTTTAGGCTGCTCCATGTAAATCTGTTCCTCCAAGTCACCATGAAGAAATGCAGTGTTTTCACATTAAGTTGTTCAAGCTTTAAATCATACATGGCAACCAAAGCAAATAGTAACCTGATCGAAGTGTGTTTCACCACTGGAGAGAATATTTCATTGTAGTCTATCCCCTCCTTTTATGTATAGCCCTTGGCTATAAGTCTGGCCTTATACCTTTCACGCTCCTTCTCAGATGCTGCCTCTTTCTTACGAAAGACCCATTTACACCCAATGATTTTTCTTCCCTTGGATTTTTTCACAATCTCCCAAGTCTTGTTCTTTTGTAGAGACTCCATTTCCTTCATCATAGCTGCCATCCATTTATCATGTTGTGCATCACTCAAAGCATCATGGTAGGAAGATAGATCACCTGTACCTACAGTGAGGGCATAGGCAACTATGTCCTCATACCCATATCTCACAGGTGCTTTGTGAGCACGCTTCCCTTTACCCTTTGCCACAGTATAGGGAACTTCTACTGTTTTCTATTGTCCTGATAAGTCATTTGATGACTCATTCTCTCTTGTTGTTTCTGACTCACCTAACTCCACCTGCACAGTATAATTTTCTTTATTTTCATCAACTGCTTATGAATTGTAATTTGACTTCACCACATGAGACTCATCAAACACAACGTCCCTGCTAACCACAACTTTCGATGAACTTGGATCCCACAACTTGAATCCCTTTATGCCTTTCTTAAAACTAAGAAAAATACACTACTTAGATTTTGAGTCTAACTTGGAACGCTGCGCGCTCCCAACATGTGCATAGGCTGGACAACTAAATATTTTTAGAATAGAATAATCTACTGGTTTTCTTATCCATACCTCTTCAGGAATTTTACAATCAATTACCTTTGATGGAGACCTATTGATGAGGAAATATGCCATGTTCACTGCTTTTGCCCAAAATCTTTTGCTCAACTCTGCATTCAGCCTCATACTCCGAGTTCTTTCTAGAAGTGTTTAGTTCATCCTTTCAGTTACACCATTTTGCTGTGGTGTCTTTGGAACCATGAAGTGACGTGTAATCCCTTCAGCTTTGCACAATTCTAGAAACGGCTTGTATGTGTACTCTCCTCTATTATTTATTCTCAAGTATTTAATTTTCTTTCATGTCTTTCTTTCTACCTTAGCCTTCCATTCCTTAAATTTAGTGAACACCTCACTTTTATGCTTCATGAAGTAGATCCAGACTTTCCTTAAATAATCATCAACAAATGTCACGAAGTATTCTATCCCACCTTTAGATTTTGTTGTTGAAGGACCCCATACATCGCAGTGTACATAATCAAGCACCCCTTTACTCTTATGTTTTGCAATTTTGAAAACTAACTTTGCACTGTTTCCCGAACACACAATACTTGCAGAAGTTCAGTTTACAAGTTTTCACTCCCTTCAACATTTTCCTTTTATGAAGCTCCATCAATCCTCTTTCTCCCATTGCTCTAACTGCATATGCCACAGATAGATATCATCTGTATCAAATATTGCATCAGTAGTCACAGATGCTCCACCTGTAATTGTGCTCCCTATGAGTATATAAGTTTCATGTTAGCTGTCCTTTTATAACAACTATAACACCCTTAATAATTTTGAGAACTCCACCTTCTGTTATGTACTTGCAGCCATTTGAGTCAAGTGCCCCCAAAGATATTAAGTTTTTCCTTAATTCTGGTACATGTCTCACATCTGCTAAAATTCTTACTATCACATCAAACATCTTGATTTTGATAGTGCCTATCCCAATAGTCATGCATACAACATCATTCCCCATTAGGACAGACCCACCATTATATAGTTGATATGTATCAAACCAATCCTTATGTGGACACATGTGATATGAACATTCAGAATCTAAAATCCAAGAATCAGAAGGTTGATTCTTACTTAATGATATACAGAGTACAACTCCATCATCTCCATCTGAACTGTCAACCACGCTAGCTTCCTTAGATGCCTTATCTACACCTTTCTTCTTTAAGTCCGCCTTCCTCTTCAAGCACTCTCTTTTCAGATGACCTTCCTTCTTGCAATAATAATAAGAGACCTTTGTTTTTGTCCCTTTTGATTTCGATTGACTCTTCCCAGATCCCTTCCGATTTGATCTCTCTTTCCTGCTTCTTGTCACCTCCGAAAAGACCTTCTCTTTGATATTTCGTACTACTGACCTTCTTCCTTGTATCATTGGACATTAGGGCAACTGCGACTTCATTCATCTCAAGGGTCTTCTTCCCGTATAAGAGAGTCATTACTAGGTGATCATATGATTCTGGGAGCGACGACAACAACAGTAACGTCTTGTCTTTATCCTCGATCTTAACCTCCAGGTTTGCAAGTTTACTTACGATCTGATTGAACATGTTAAGATGCTCTAATAGATCTATACCTTCCTCTATCTGTAGAGAATACAATTGCTTCTTCACGAACAACTTGTTCGCTAAGGACTCATGTAAATGCTTTCATGTTTCACCCATAACTGCGATGCAGATTCAATACTCACAACATATTGTAGGGCATTATCAGAAAGATTTAATCGAATAACAATTACCGCCTTTTCCTCCATCTCTTCTCAATCTTCGTCAATAATTTTATAGGTTTCTTCGACTTCCCCAACAACGTTTTTACCAAACCCTGCAGTATCAGAAAATCCTTCATCCTTTGACGCTAGAGGGTGAAATTGTTCTTCCCATTAAAACTCTCGATATCATACTTGACATTCGATTCCTTCCCTACCATCGTGATAGTAAACCTTAGAAAACGGAAACCTAGAGTTCTGATACCAATTTATAAAAACACAGCCCTAAAACGATGCAGAAGATAATGAAAAAGACAAAACAAACAATACACACGAATTTTACGAGGTTCAGCAAGGTTACCTACATCCCCAGTGAGATGAAATCTTACTTCACTATCAATGGAGAATAGGGTTACAACGCTCGTCCTCACACCTCTTAGTATTACTTGCATTACAGAGAAAAAAAACCCTCGCTACAAATATATAGCGAAAAAACCCTAATCCGATACTCCCTGGATTAAACTGCGACAAAATACAAGACATCGTACACTAACAGAGGCATCTATAACTTTCCCAGAGCTGGTGGCTCAATGACTAGGGGATTCAGACAGGGAGTAGCCAAGGCCCTTTTCCAATGGGCAAGGAGAGGCATGGCATAGAACAACGCAACCAATGAGGTGCAACAAATGATTTTGCAAATAGTAGAGAATGCTAGTGTACCCTCCACTGGTCGCTTAGAGAACCTTTTCCCATATATACATTTCTTGACCATATATTTTTTGCAAAATGTTTTCCTTCACCCATAGTGAGGCGGCTCAGCAACAAATCCAAGGTCACCACTACTCCCCTTACGTGTTAAGGTTTGAAATACGCTTCACTATCCCTTGACACCCACCCAAGCACAATAATGGCCATCGGTGAAGAAAGAACTCCTTCAAGAACTCCTTCACCGTTGCTTAAGGACAACCCGATCCTATATATTTTTTCTTTTAATGGAAATAGAAACCAAGTTAAATCGAGAGAAATATATTGTTCCTGCTTAGAATGTCTAGCTTGTCTGGCTAACCTATGAGCCACAAAAATATAATGCTTATCCTTCTTAACAATAGATACAAAACCAACATAATTCATAAGAGTAGAAATGTCCAACAAGAAGGTAAACACCTCCCAAGGGCCAGCCCATTCTGGTTCCCTGCATAAGCCATATCAATAGTTCAGTACTATCAGTCCAGACCTCTAGTCTCTTAAATCCCTGCTCCTTTGACCATCACAAACCAAGTAGAAGTCCTCTCTTGACTTCCAAATCCTGGGTGCTCTCTGAAAAACCATATTACATAGTAACAAACAGAAATTGAGAGTTAAACAGCAAAATAGACACCCCCCAGCTTCTCCAGTAGAAGGGTTAAAACTGCCATCACATATCACAATGGGATAAACCACAAATGACAGCCTTTTTAATTCATTTAAGAGTAGGAAACATTCCCTGGAAGAATCATATTCAACAGCATAGCAGTCATTAGCCCATTTGGAAATCTCTAGAGGGTAAAGCTTTTGACCAGCATATATTTGTACACAATTGTGGACAAGCAGTATCAACATTAATGGTAAGCTTCCAATTTAACAATTAGGCCACATGAATGAATCAAATTCAAGAAAAATCATTTATCAGCCAACTTCTCCCAAACACCATATAAATGAACCCAAGTCCAGTGGATGACCTATTGCCCATCAAATTTGGCAGCAGGCTAATCAATAGGACATCCTGTTTATCTAGTGGTTGGTGCAAGATTCTCATTTCGACCACTTGTATTGCTATACCATAACATCAAGAAATTGTGGAATCCCCTTCCACAGATATTAATATCATATAAATGCAAAAAAAAAAAAAAAAAAAAAAAAAAAAAAAAAATCACATTCATAGCACTAGAAACAGACTTCCCATGCATGCACAAATCCACTAAAAGATATTGATATCATGAAGACTATGATATGATTAAGAGGAAAGCAAAGGAGATGACCTCATCACTAAGACCTTGCAAGGAAATCACCCTTCAATTGGAACCAAGTTTTCCAATTCAAAACAAGTTAGACATGTCCACAAATAGTAGCAGAATTACGGAGGTTGAATCCATCCAGTGCACTAGGTGCCCAGCTACCGGCAAAAACCATAACTTGGATCTCCTGGGCATTTCAACCGGTCTTCCCACCCCAACTCCCAACCTTCACATTCTGCATTTCCTCTGTGCAACCACATGGCGAGAAAACTGGACCAGTTGATCCATTCAAGGTCAAATAATATAAACCCAGCCAAAAGAGTAAAAAAAACAAAAGGGGAGGTGGGCTTAATTGCAATTAATATATAATTAGCAAGAAGAACAGCATAAATACCAATAAAAATATGCATCTTGTAAACATTGTTCCAATCATCAGTCTAATCAAGTACAGAAATTGGCAAAAGGTAAGCTCTCCACCGTTTCCACTGGAAGACTTGCCATACACAAATCATCCCGTCCCTGGCTGTGTAAGCATTTTGAGTGTATCAGACCATGAATGAAAGTGAGGGAGGAGAAACTTCAAAAACATACAAACAGGGAGCTGGAATTGATTAGGAAGACGTGACACGTTATCACTAAGTTAGTTGATGATGCTACCAATAACATAGAGAAACAAAACTTGCAGAGATGTCATAATATTTTCAGCTGAGAAGAGCATATAGGTTGATGAATATAACTTTCTTGTCCCTCACTTATCCTCTTATTGGATTGTCCAGGACGCAGTTATCTACTGATATAGGGACCTGGCAGCACATCATTTGAAATTGGCTAATCCCTGCAAAAGAGAGGAGAGAGTCAGCAATCAATAGCCATCAAGTCAATTCCCCAATGGAATCTAACATTCTCTCGTAAAAAAAAAAGGTATTTCCTTTATAATGGACAAGATTCAAAAATGAAACATATTGAGGAGTAGGAGATCTTTCAAAATAGATGCACAAGTTTAATTTTGGCATTTGATTGTGATGCTAATTTTCAGGGGTGAGGTACAATCAGAGGTCATCATGCATCTATGACAAGTGAAAGAACTATCAGCTAAAATTTACATTAGACAATAGACATTAATGCCATTTTGCCAGCCCCATTATATTTGATACAAAAATCAGCATGGGTGAGGTAAATAAAAAGAATAGTTGAAGAGGGGTTTGATGGAGGTTAATTATCAATAGTCAAGCAATAAAGAACCAAATCCCATCCACTACCTATCCGAGTAGATATAATTGGCAGGGAAAACACCTAGAGGCAAAGATAAAGGTACACAACAAGATTCATATAAAAACCAATATGAATCCAGATTAACGGTTATAATGTACTAGAATAACTTCATTTTAGTAAATTTAAGCAGTATTATGAGAAATCTGAATCAGCATCACACATTAATCCATGTTGTCACTCCTTAAGACTCATCTATGCTTATATATATATATATATATCATCCTACATCAGAGGACCAGACAAAAAGCAAAGGTAGCCATAGGAAAATAAACCTATTCTGGTATCTCCATATGATCCCAAAAGCCCATAATACTATGAAGCAAGAGTTCTCCATGAAGCTAGTTTCAACTAACTGTGTCAAACTACTCATAAAAGTCATAGTTTCAGTTTGGATTTACTCTCTTATTATATTTTTGGTCAAATGTTTCACAATAAATTTGTAACACTCCAGTGCTTTTGCACCACAGGTCAAGATAGAACGTGGAAGGGTTCTGCCGTATTAGGAAGCTGCCATAAAAACGATCACCAAGCATTTTGAACAATATTCCATTTCAGGACTCGTGGTAATTGACTCTTAAGTAGTTCGGGTAAGGCTTAGTCTACAGTTTCTGAGTTCCTCAAGCAGTTAAATAGTTTATTCTAGATATGAAGCAGACCACCACATGTAAAATGAAGGAAGTTGGAATTAGCATGTTGAAACACTCATCGTTTTATTGGCATGGTCATTAGAACCCAAGCATACCAAATACATAGAGAGTATGAGTATCATTAAAGTACCACCCAATGAAATTAATCTCGACCCTCTACTCATGTGAGCAAGCCTGTTAAATGATTACTTTTTGGGATAAGCACCAGTTAATGAGGACTAAGTTTAACACATCAATTTATGCCCAAAATTCCAAAATACAGCAAGCAAACAATTAATATACAAGTTGCCAGCTAATATAACAGAAGTTTAGAAAGAAGTTAGTTGTTATGGCAAAGGTAAGAGATTTTGCTTTCCATTTAAAGAATAGGATTATTACCAGTACTTAATCATGCCATCCCAGCCACAGGTTGCCACTTTGCTTTGTTCCAGTGGATGCCACTCACAGCCAATACATACACCTTCATGACACTTTAGAGTTCTGAAGACTTTGCAACTTTTCCAGTCCCAAAACCAGCATTTTCCCTCGCCATCCCCTGACATGACAAACCGTCCATCTGGTGAGAAATTGACTTGACAGGCATAACCAGCCACAATGTGTCCTGCAAATCTCTTTTTCTTGTTGAGCTGAAACCTCTCCCTCGTGCTGTAGATAAGAATCTGATTGTCCAAACTCTGAGCAGCAAGCCAATTTGAATTAGGGTGAAGGGAAATCGATGGCATCGAGTGCATATGAGGTTCACTGATGTACTTAATAACGACAGGAATACCAAATTCCCACACTCGGAGGGATTTGTCATCACTTGATGTGACAAACCTCCTGTTATTGTCCACAAATGTAATAGTATTCACCGCACCCAAATGTTGATCGTATTCTTGGGTGATCTGTCCAGTGTTCATATCCCACTGGACAATCTTCTTATCACTCATTCCAGCCAGAAGGATGTTTTGCTTATCATCATCTGGGTTGAGCTTAACAACATAAGGGATCTTCCCAGTAGAAAATGTCAAAATCACCTTCCCAGTCTCTGTATCCCAATACTTGATGTTTTTATCGTAACCAGCACTCAAAAATTTTGTCCCATCATTCGAGAAGGAAATGTCACGAACAGCCTTTGAATGGCCCATGTATGTCCGCATGCACTTTCCTGAGTTGAAAACATCCCATATCTTGACTTTGTTATCCATTCCTGCTGAGAGGAGCAAATGTCCGGACTTTGGAAAGAACCGAATTGCCGATACACCTTTTGTGTGCCCACTCCATGTGTGAACCCACCGCTTTGGTATATAACAATGATCGTTTGTGGCCTTGGCATCTTTTGGAGGAGCAATCCAGGACCTACCCTGGTAGTCCTGTTCCTCCTTCCCATGAAAAGTACTCTTATCAGTGACATGCTCAGTCTTATCACCTCCTCCACCCCTCTCCTTCTCAGCCTTCTTCACTGCATGCTCCTCTGCATACTTCTTCTGCTCTTCTGTCAGTTCTATCTGCAATCCTTCCTTCTTCCCAGCCCATGGGCTCTTACGGTTCTTCTTTAGCCACTCTTCTGAAGCGGGGTTGTCTACCTCAGACATATCAACATCACCACCTGAATCATCAAGCTCCTCATTCTCCTTCAATTCTTTCTTTCTCTCAAGCTTTCGCTTCTTCTGTTCATTCTGTGGAATATTATAAACAGAAATCCCATCGTTTTTCTGCAAGGCCTCCAAATCGCCAACATAATTGTTCCCTGCTGATGCCGCAGGATCAGCAGCATATCCATACTTGTGGAAGGTATTATACTGTTCATCAAAGATGAAGGGTTCTATTGCTGCATTCTCCACAAATCCTAACTTGTGATTTCTCATGCCCTGGGCAACACCATCCTTTGCATAGGGGTGTGCAGGGCCATAAATTGGGGCCCAGAGCTGGTCATATGTAGGGTTGAAACCTACAACATGCTGAGCTGGATCAATCGGTTTGTGGAGTGTTCGATTTGTCTTGGCAACAGTGAGGGCTAGATGGTGTCATCGACCTTTGGAGCTGAGGTTTTTGAAGGTAAAGAAATTCGAGGAGGAGATGAGTCTGGTGACGAAGGAGCAGATGATGTTGATGTAGGTTTTCGTCCTTCATCATCATCACTTTTCTCCACATAGCTTTGGAGCAAATCCATAGCTGCTTCACCAAGTTTGATATATGTCAGAGGCTATGAATTAAAGAAAGAGAAGATGGCCTATTATACCTGAAAAATAGGGAATAGAATATCGAAGGAAGGAAAATCTGTAAGACTAACAGACAAGCACAAGCAAGTATGCATCAAGTAAACAGCACAGGACAGTTTGTGTCGCAACAATTTTGCCCGTAATTGGAAAAGAAAAGATTCATAGATTTGTCAGAGAAAGACATTTGAAGTTAGAGAAAAGTTCAAGAAAAACGCTACCATCTCTAATTTAAAGCAAGGAGGGAAAACAAATCTGGTTTGAAATTAACACGATTTCAAAACTCAGAATTGGATAAATCGAATCGGCTGATCTGAATTGGGATTTTCCAGTCCCAATTGATCAGGCGATCCGATCCGGGTCAATCCGGATTGGCTCAATTCATTGATTCTTGCAACTCAAATCATCCTCCACAATAAATTCATCATCGTCGTCGTTGTCGTCCTCCTCATCATCATCATCATCAGACTGTTAACACTAAATTCTGCAACCAACAAATGCTCCTCCCAATTACACTTCTCCCACGTTCTCTGTCAAAATACCGACTCTCTGCTTCATCTCCATTCCCCACCCCCCTTCTTGAGGCCACATCTCAGTATCAGCAATCATCCTTCCGCCATCAGTTTCAGTGTCGGCTTCAACCAGAGAGTTCTCAGAGGGCCATTTGTTGACCAAGGAGAGGAAGGATCCCTACGTTTCTGAGGAATTGTTTTCTTTTTTATTTTTAATGGGTTCCGTCATTCCATGGGGACCTTCTATACTTAGGGTTTCTCCCATTGTCAGAGTAGCCACCCGTTCAGCAACATGCAAAGAGGAAGAGGAAGAAGAAGAAGAAGAAGAAGCAGAAGAAAAAGCCCAAGAGAAGGGTCTGAATATGAAAAAATAAGGGCTCTGGAGAAGGAAACAATAGCTTGAGAGAAGAGTGAGAGCATAACCAAACTTAACCATCAATTATGAGTGGAAGTTCGAATAATTTAGCCATTGCTAAAGATGATTGTTTTCTACAACAGTGAAGAATTGAACCATTGTTATCTAAAATCTATTCCTCTTCCTCTCATGACTGATCTGGGGTATGCTCATCCCAAGTCACATGAAATCCCCAAAGTTGAAGTCCCAGGGATACATCGGTTTTCCGGTGCCAAGATCTGGTAAATTTTTCCCGGTGTCAGACCTTGTAGTTGGAGAAGGTGAGCATGGCCTAGATTAGATTCAAGGCATTGACATTGCTTTTGAGGATGAGGAATTGATCGGAGGGTCGACGATGCAAGAAAAAATACTTTTCGAAGTTGAAGAAGATAAACCCGACTTAAATTTTTTGGGGAAAGGTTCTCTAAGCAAGCGGGGTAGGATGGAATCTCCCATGCCACCCTACAGCCCCATGATTATTCACAGTACAATCTTCATCTCTACATCTTAACCGTTGAATCCATTCTGATGTTGCAACCCATTCTCCCCACCCCTGCCTCACTCTCTCTCTCTCTATCTCCAACTTCCCGCTCACAGCCAGAAACAATGTTGCTGCATCTCCCCTTCCCCTCTTCCCTTGCTATCTCTCCCTCACAATGTCTTATTTTGTTTCTTCAAAATCTAGAGAATCAATGGAGCACCCAAGATAGAAGTCGTCAACGATTTACAACCCCCATGGAGATATAGTAGGGAGAGCATGGTATATTAGATCCAGAAGATCCTAATCGGCTGGAAGCAAGATCAACCAAGAGCTTCAATGGCCTGCCAGGGGCCAACACAGAAACCAAATCATATATAGCCAGGGCCACAAGTAGAACCCAGATCGTCCATTCAGGCAACTTGGAAAACCAAGTGACCACAATTATCCCAAGAAGAACCATATAGCCTTGATGCTTCCTTTGCTCTCGGAGAGCTGATTCGATTCTCTCTCATTTTGTAATTCATCCAACCGGGGGGGGGGGGGGCCAAAAAGGAAACAAAATAAATAAGAACAATATTCAATCAAACAAATAAAAATCCATAAATTTCTTCGCACAGTAAATTAGTCACAAGAAGAAAAACAAAGAAAGCTCAAAATGAGAGATGACCGATCCCTCCTCAAACTTCAAAGACGTCGCAACTTAGAGTGGAGAAGGGAGGAGATGAAGAAGAAGAAGATGAAAGAAAGATGGATTGAAAGGCCGACAATTCTGAAAGATCGTGAGTTCTTTTCATTCCTTGCAGTCATCTTAATGCAAGTCTTGCACCTTCTTCAATTCTTGCCCTGTCTGTAATTCTCTTAAGGTGGGGAGCATGGAGAGAGATGGAACAGTATTGACCCAGAAATGCAAAATGGATTGAAGGGCTAAAATCTTTTTTTCCCTCATCCTTTGGTTAGTAGAGTGCTGGTGTAGGGGAGTGTCACAGATTCGATTCCACACTGTAGGCTCAGAGAACCCACCTTTATTATTATTTTGTTGACCGATCGACCCCATTTGTAGATCAACTAGAAGAATCGGCTGGAATCTCCAGCAGATTCAAATCAGAATCGGATTGGAATTGACTGGCAATGATTCTGGACACGTTAACCTCCTTGGAATTCAAGCTAAAACCAAAAAGTAAAGTAATACCATGAACAATGCCTCCAACAGTCAGTTGAGGATATGAGCAATGGAACAAAAGAATTTGTTGAATGCAAAGCCATAGAAGTGAACAAAGGCTTCTTGCTCACGCATAAAGCACGCATCCTCACTGAAACACAAACTCTTGCTCACTAAAGCAACACTACACCAGTAGACCAAATTCAAGAAATAACCATCAAGTCCAGCATGACTACCGTCCCACCCTGAAATTCAAACACTCACTGTTTAGTCTGGACAAGCAATTTGGCTCTTTCGGAACATGCATTCCTACTAGGAAATGAATATTCGCTCACAAAGAAGAAATTTCTCTATTAAATCAAAATTCAAACACTTGGGCTCCACCTGGTTGCTAGTAAAAGGAAGGGAAGGGGAGTGAAATTGATTTGAAACCGAACAAAAATTGCAATCTTATTTGTGTAATGTGTAGCTTACCAAAAACTCTTATCATATTTGGTAATTATACTTTTAGACCGAATCTGACTTTAATTATTCAACTTGAAGGTATTTGGTTGAAAAGTAAAATAATATATATATATATATATATATTTTAATCATCAAATTTGGAATAATTTTGAGTAGTTAAGTTCTGATTTAATTTCACTTCCCATCCCTTTATTTCCCCTTGTAACCAGACGGAGCTTCGCTCATGCGAAATCCAACAAGAAATCCAGCCCACAAATGCTTGAATGAAGAGAAACACTTGCAAACGAAGTCATAAATTTCTTTAGCGAAAAACCGAGAACCCCAAGAACGTCATTAAGCCCAAAATCATAAGCTCCCCATGGAGAAAACAATTCAATTGGTAGATAAACTCTGCCTTCATTACGTTGTCTAATCCTTAGAAATCCTTTAGTCTAGGTTAGATATTTAAGCCCTGTATGTCCTAATTAAAAAGAGATACTCGTTTAATAATGTAGCAAATGTTATCAAAGAAAATGAAGGATAAGAAAATAAGTAGAACCGAATCCATTATCAGAAGCTGCATCCTTTGAACAACAAACAAACACAGAAACCAACAAAAAGAGAAACAGAGAATCGATTAAACCAACCTGTCCACGCTACTTCGTTGAATCGGGGTTGATTCAAAAGCTGTTCTTTGTGCTCCTATGGGGCAAGTTCTTCGGCTTCCTACATGAATTTGCAGATCTCGGAGCCTATTCTGTCTCTGCTCAGCGGTTTTCCCGTGAAAACTGAAGAATCTTCCAAGGGTTTCTGTAAACTTGTATGGGTGTTATGGTGCGAACTGTGAAGCTTACTCTCACTAAATTTACACGTGTTGATTATAATAGAAGAGGACCCACTATTGTATATGTTCATCCATCGGTTTCGATCTTGGATCTGTGATATTCCAAAACACCCACCGGTGCCTTTTTGCTTCTCTTTATTAGCTAACAAGTATGATAGGCACTTTTCTTGCGCTGTAGAGGATATGAATTATGGGCTTACCATCGTTCTGAAAAAAAAAAAAAAAAAGTGTGTATCCAATGGACAAGACTCTCGTAGGTAACAAGGTCTGGGGGTTGAGAACTACGTTACGTAGTCGTATCTTGAAAATGTCAAGAGGCTGTTTCAATCGCTTAACCACTAGATTGCAATGTTTGTACCTTCGTTCTGCAATAGTCATGTTAATTGATGTATTAAATGTTGAAAGTGTATCAATCAAATCAATTATTAAAGTGTTTGATAGCATTTAAGTTTGCATGATATGTAATTACTCTCGTTCTCTATAGATCTTCTTAACCTAAAAATTGTCCACACCTAGTTACATGATTTGTTATTTTGTATGACAAGTAATGACTTTGGTTCTCCATAGATCTTAACCTAAAAATTGTTCACACCTAGGTACATGATTTGTTGTTTTGTTTATATGGTCATCTCGCCTTAAAGATTCCATATGTATGTACATTGAACTAGATCACATGTGAATCTTGAATAGATCAACTACTGTCAATTGATTAAGGAACAATATTTTCATTAGAGACTTACGATTGCTCCCCAAGGCCTTAATCATTGCCATTAGACTTGATGGATTTTGATGTACCAAATATTGATGTCTCTCAAATCTATATGTGCATTGGATTCATAGTGTTTGACTATGAACGGAAGTGATGTTCAACATGGAATCCACATTCAAGGGATCGGAAGAATATCAAGAGACATTATTTTGGCCTTGTGAAGCATATTGCCCCCAACATTTATGCAATGTGCCTCATTTGCCTCACACATGATGTCTGCTCATTATGCCTTAAGGTTTCCCTTTACTATTAAGGTGAGTCTTCAAGTATCAATCACACACACCTTTAGAAACTAATTTGTCATCTAAACTGTAAGCCTTACTATCTGCTACCTTGTTCTGCTGCACAATAGCATTAAGCCTCAAGGTGTTTCCACAGCTACTTCTTTCCTTACCACATCAATCCAGAGTCATTTTTGGCATTCCCCTTCGCATTTTATAACCTTCAACTTGCAATATATATCATAATTTATGCAATTATGATTATGTGCTTCCTAGTCTTGCAAGCTATCCAATTCAACAACCTCAGGTGAGTTCCGATGTGCCAAACCATATTGCAGTGAAGAAATTGTATTAATAGATAAGGCAAAACACTCAAAGAAGGTAAGTTAAACTAAGTAACTAAAACAGTATAAGCCTAAGATGGGAAGAGAGAAACATCTATGTATCTTTATTACACAGTATTAGTTACGTAGGAGACACCGATCAAAATATACTAGTAGCTCTATTACATTGTAAACAATATAATAATTTATATACAAGATGGATAGATACAAGATCATATGATGCCAGATTTCCTACATTTAATAAGAAATTAAACAAAACAAGCTTCTTTTACCTCAAAACTGTTGAAAACTTGCTATTACTAATTCAAAATGGTCACTTGATCAAGTTTCTGTTTGTATACATTGTTTTAACATTTCTCATTAAGTTAAACATCTATCTTTAGATGTAAATTGAATGAAGAATCAATTTTTATCAAGTGGTCTTTCATAGATTTTGTTCACTTTCTTGATCATGTTGAGAACAGTTTTAAGAACCATTCTTGACAAAAGCAATGTTTAAATGCAGAGGCAAACAATGCTGAAGGTTGCAACCCGGATGAAGATTAAAACTGAGAAAGCCCTTTATGCTATCTACATTTGTTGTTTTGGAAAGGTTCCTCTGCCATGCTCTTAATGCAGTTTTCCCCTCAGTTGGACAATCTGAGATAGGTAGGATTTTGGAGCCAAGGCAAAGAAGACTGCTGAAGGTGCTGAAGATGAAACTTCTTTCCTCTGAGCCTAAAACCTCATCAGGAGCAGCATTTCCCCCTTTGTAACCCCCCCCCCACCATGCTCTTAATGCAGTTTTCCCCTCAGTTGGACAATCTGAGATAGGTAGGATTGTAGGAGCAAAAAGATTGCTGAAGGTACTGAAGATGAAAAAAGTTCTTTCCTCTGAGCCTAATAAAACCACATCAGGAGCAGCACTTCCCCCTTTGTAACCACCCACCCCTCCCAAAAAAAAAAAAAAAAAAAAAAAAAAAAAAACCATGCTCTTAATGTAGTTCTCCCCTCAGTTGGAAAATCTGAGATAGGTAGGATTGTTGCAGCCAAGGCAAAGAAGATTGCTGAAGGTGAAGATGAAAGTTCTGTCCTCTGAGCCTAAAGCCTCATCAGGAGCAGCACTTCCCCCTTCTATTTTGGTTTCATGTAACACTTTTAGTAACTGGGTCTGATTGACCAAAACCATTTGCTTTTTGACACAAGTGATGGCCATGGTAACACAGAGGAGAGAAGGAAAATAATGGTTTATCCACCAAAAAAGTAGCTTTCTAATTGGTGTAGAAATGGATTATTAAAGAATTTGGAGTTGCAGTAAACTAACTAGTCATTTCCCAGTCACCTAAAAACCCCCCTTTTATTTTCACTTTGTCGAAAAAATCAAAGATATTGTGCTACATTTAGGTATAATTACATACTTCATTCTTAAGACATTATAGTAGAATGCAAGTGACACCAAAAATATTGGTTGGCAATCTTCAACGGCATATAATCAGAGTTCACAAAACACTAAGGGATACAGAGACTCATTAGGCATTGCCTCATATTAATTAGAATACAATCATTACATCTGATCAAGCTCTGATCAAGCAAGGACTGGACACACACTGCTTAGTTAAAATTCAAGGATTCTTCATCTTGATTCTCAACTTCCTAGCTATTTGTGCTGCTTTACCATGAACTGGCCTCTTACTACTATCGCACTGTTCAACTTCCACCCAGTTGATAACCTTGATTATAAGAGATTGTGATACTTTCCGCACATCACTATCTGCTGTTCCTCTCGATTTCTTCAGACCTATATCCAGTGCTTTCTCTAAGAAGTCCATAAACCAATTTCCAGCTTCTGTTTCGATCTGTTTGCCCAATTTAATTGTATTGTTGAAGCTGCAAGGAGCTAGTGGTTCCTTATTCTCATCATTCTCCAAGGTAGCTTTAGAGGGCAATTTTCCAGTTGGGGTGGATCCACCAATCCTTTCCAATGAAGTTTTCTGGTTCAAGATTGATCTCAGATGCTTCACAGGGGTTGCCTTGACATCGCTTCTTTCAGGCAACGCTGCTACTGATTTGTATAATGCTGATCTTCTCTTTGATGAATTCAAATCTGATTGCTTGTTTTGGTCTATTGAGTTATTTTCATGAAAGATGTTGGAATCTTCTTCAGCTTGTTTCGTTGTCTGCTTGGCAGTTGGTGTTTCAACCATTTCATTACATGTAGCAGCTTGAATTGACTCCATGTCTCTCACTGCTTGCATGATTTGTTGATGGAACTCCAGAAACTGATTAAAACAGTCAGCTGGAGCATCTGGTTTTGCCTTTTTTGCTAAATCTGAAAACATCCTATAGGAAGAAAAATAATAGAAACCTCATTAATCCACTAAAAATTCCAGAGAGGGAAAGGAAAAATGAATAGACTTTTTCAAAAAGCTCAGTACCTGAGAGCTCGTACTACACTTTCGGTTGCAGTGGCATCTCTTAGTGCTTGAAGAGCAATTTTCTGAGCTGTTTCTCTCTGCTGAATAGCTTCCTATCATGTGCAAAGTTAAAAAGTCAACGACTTTGAAATGGATTGTTCACCAATGGCCATGCCTGAAAGATCTCACAATTTATAAAGTTACCTTTCCAAGAACACTAAGTTTTGCAGGTAAACGCATGGGCAGACTGTCACCATTCTTGGAGTTAGGGTTACCAGACTGAGATTGCTGTTGAAAAGTCCCATTGGAATTTGATTTGTTCTGTTCTTCCCCAGCCTGATTGAAAGATGTCCCTACTCTCATATTTCTTAATCTGGGAGGGGGAGTTGAACTCTTCTTTTCCTGGGCAAGCAAAATAGACATGTAACAATTTAGTTCCTCTACAAAACATGTTCAAGGAAAATTAACTGGGACTCAGTTCAGTGCCTGCAAGTTCTTTTAGGAACAGACTAGCTTTACAGTGAGTATTACTGAAGAGGAAAATGTACCTACAGTGTTGTTGAAGGGACTTTTTGGGATCCTTGGCTCTCGTTCGCACACACTCTTGCTCCTTGTTACTTTCGAGGCAGAAGAAGGGGCGACGACACAGCTCTTTCTGATGGAGTCCGGGCTTTCTCCTCTTGTAACTTTTGACGCAGAAGAAGGGGCGATGACACAGCTCTTTCTGATACATTCAGGGCTTTCTCCTCTTGAATCCGACATGTTAGACCAAAGCCCACCCACTGAAGATCTGATAACCATGCCTGGGTTTCCATCCTTGACCATTCTCCCTCTGATCAGGGGAGAATTCGGAAAATTTCCCCCGGTTCTCATTGGACTTGGCCTCTCTTTTTTTGGGGTAGTCTGTTCAAAGTTTAGAGGGATTGTTTTCATAACAGGAGATGATGAAGCGACCTCAGCTGAACAATCCCAAGAACCTCTTCTGTGTGCAGAGAGTTTGGAATTAAGGGATCGCTGTTCAAATTTGTCTCCATTTTCTCTGAGACTCGTTATCGGCTCAGGAGTGCCCACAAAAGGGTGTCGACCAGGAATAGGCTTTGTGCCTTTGATGATTGGAACAGGCGAACCTGGCTCCAACCTATCCACATAGATGAACTGACCGAGCTGCATTTTGTTGCTGAGAACAAGATCATCTTGGTCAAAAGGGAGGCTGACATAAATTGAATGTGAAGAATCGGAGACCTTTATGTAAAAACCCTGTTTAGGCCAGAGACTCTTCTCATCGAGATCTGCTGGTACGATATCTGTCACTTGCAGGATTGAGCTCCTGTGCTCACCCGTAGGTTTAAGCCCCGTGTTCATCCCATTGAGAAGCTTCAATAGAATTCCAGGAGCCAGCGCCGCCATGATCTTCAGGTTTGACAAAGATCCAAAATAACGTTATTCGGATTTTTCTGGGAAGATTAAAGACGATCGAGGTTGGAAACAATTACCAAGACAATTCAGAGAATTGGGTCTTAACCCAAATTCAAAAAGAAAAAAAAAGTACAACAAAAAATGCAGAAGAAAATTATGGAGTTGTATATCAGAAGAACCTAAAGAAACTCAAGAATTTAACGTGGAAAAAGGCAATCCTGAGTAAGAAAGTGATTACCTCAGAACATAATCGGGTCTTGACTTTTAATCTGAACAAAATAGATGTTTGCGGTTAAGGAAGAGACCAGCAGGAGAATTTCCCAGAGACGCTTGAAGAAATTGACGGAAAAAAAAAACTCGTCATGGATGAATCACCCAAGAACTACTTTGAAATTTAGAACTTTCCATTTCTGTGAAACTTCTACTCTGGCAAGAAACAGAGCAGGAGAGAGACAGGGTTTTACCTTTGTTGCGGAGAGTTGGGTTTTAAATTTTGGATTTTGGAACGTTGCAGCAACGGTCATATTTTGGTGCTTCTCTATGATTTTGAATCAAAGGGAGATGAAGGGGACCAAAGGTCCAAACAAACCCGTAAGGACTGAAATTGAAAGATTGGGGTGCTTAATGACAAACGTGTCCAATTGATATGTCAACGAGCTTTTAGCTGTACCACCGTTGAGGATGAGATCGTTATATTGGTATTAGCGCAGACTATTTTCGTCATCTGGGAAAAGAAGAGTCGAAGTACTTTATTCACGACAAAGGCGCGGTGTATGGGGACTACGGAGTGGTGCGGACCCATCGTGACACTTGATGGCTCAGCGCCTCAGCGCTACAATGAGGACGTGTCGTGAACCGTTGGATTTAGTGATGTAATATGGCTAACGGATACCTACCTAGGATTAGGTTCTGCAACAGGTTGGGTTGGGCAGGGCTTTTGAAAGCCCCAGCCCAATTCTGAGTTCCCTTAGTTGGGCCCAGCCCTGATTAAGGAGTAGGGACATGAAAAATCCAACTTGACCTGTCCTTAGGGTCGGGTTGGGCTACCCTAATTGGCCTCGATTATGGGGAGGTGGAAGAAAGATTCAGGGGCTGGGTCAGTTGGGTTCTGTGTCGAGACGCTCCAAAGCGTCGGATCTGAGCCGTCGCCTCTATTGAGCAATAGAAGAGCCGAATCCAAGTTAGGCTGGGGAGAAGAAGATGAAAGAAGAAGAAGATGAAGAAGAAGAAAAATAAGATAGGCTTGCGCCTAGTTTGAGGCTTCACTTTGGTCTAGCCCATCCCTGACTCAAGGTTAAAAATTCTCAACCCAAATCTCTACCCCTTTCAGGGCCAGGGTATCTCAGCCCAAGCCTTGTTGAGGCTTAGGGCAAGTCAAGGGGCTTGAGTTGATAAGGCCAAACTCACACCCATACCTAAAATCATTTCTTCATCATTCTACGAAAATCTTGAGGGGATTAGATCCAATTGCCGAGATGAAGAACTCATGGCTTTTTGGATGAGATCTTGCTTCTTTCTTTCGTGGGGGTGGGGGAACTCTTCTTCTTTCTCTTATGTTACTCAAAAAAAAAATATATATATAATAAATAAAAATAAAAAATAAAAATTTTTGTGGCAAGGTTTATGACTCCTTTAAGTGTGTTTGCTTTTAACTTTTAACAAAAATCAAGATCCCAATAGGTGTCCAATTCCGAATAAAGTGGTACTCAAATAACACTAATGATGTTCTACATAAAAACAAATAACACTAATGATGATCATGAAATAAAGTCTACAAAAAAAATCATGAAATAAAGGAAGGGTTGTATGAAGGTAACGGTCATTTTGGTGCTCGCTTTTCTCTTTCTCAGTCATTAGTCATGGCTCTTTTTCAACCTAAGAAATAATAAATAAAAAACCCATGGTCCTCTTACTAAAGCACTAAATCAACCCCTTTCACCCCATTTAGTACGTTGGAAGGGAAAAATGAGAGGGGCTTGGGCCAGCCTGACATGTCTTCTCTCTCTCTCTCTCTCTTATCTTAATACTTTTGTTTTTTGTAATTTATTTTGATACTAACCCACAATGTTTTCAACGTGGCTAACAATATCTGCTTTTAATGGGTTCCAATTTTGATTATCATATGCTAAGTATTTTTAGTTCAAATAGTGTCAGTATGGACATATATGAGACGATATATATATATATATATATTTTTTTTTTCTAAATTATATATATGATTGAACTTGAGTCTAAAATTTTATATGTGATTAATTCAAATCATTTCCTAGATATCAAACAGTCTTAATAACTATATCCACCTTTTCAGAGAATAATGGGGGTATTATCGACTTCATATGGTAAGGGACAAAGTGTTGATATATTTTTCCTTCACCCAGGTGAAGAGCATTCAAAATTTTTTGTTTTTCCATAAATAAGGATCGGACCAAGTTTTCCTTTCCCAAGATGAAGAGAGAATATTTTAATCCATGGAATCTTACACTTTGATTGGTTTGAGAAAAATTATGGAAAAATTACATGATTACCCACTTTTGGGTTCCCCATTACATCTACCCACATTTCATTTAACAAAAATACTGAAAATCAGATTTAGGTTTACAAAACTACCCACTCAAAGTTTCAGTTAACAAAAATACCCAAAATCAAATTTGGATTTACAAAACTCAAAAGTGGGTAATCATATAATTTTTTCACAAATTATTTCAAACTTCAGAAAATAATAGAGGAGAGAGTTAAACGGGAATCAAACGGGCTCTAAACGGGCCTTCTCAATGTTGATATAATAGTCAAAGTACTCAGTCAAAGTACTCAAGCTAACAAGCTTATTCCATTGAAAGCACAGTTCTACCTCAAGCATATCCTACAAACCCGTCATTAATTCATCACCACAATTACATAAATTTATTTTCAAATTTAATTTTCTATTAATAAAGAAGCTTGTTCAACGATCAATCTCTTGTTCATCTTAAAATTGGAGCAAATCCACTTGGATTTTTGCTTTACACTTCAATTTTATTGGTAGAAAAATGGGGATTTCAAGTAATATTAAAGGGTTCGGGCTAGGTCGAGTAGGTCAGACGACTGTTGGGCTCAATAATCGAGCCAGTCCAGGTTAAGCCATAAACATGTCAGGCTCAGTTATGTGGGCCTGAAATTAACACCCCTGTATATACTGTCGGTTAATAGTGGAATACAATCTTGATTAGGCACCCATCGAGCTACAACTAAATTTCGACCCTCTGCATAATGAAGCTAGGACCAACACCAAACCATTTATTAATCGGTCGGTCTTGTGTTGAGCTGTAACTAGTTTGGCCTACCGTTGTGAGCTAGCATTTGGCACCACTATATGCAAATACAAAAGAGATGTCTTTAAATCCGACTCATAGCTAGCTAGCACTTCTTAGTGGGGCAGCTTCTTTGGCGTCCCATATACAACTTTTCATCAGTTGGCTAAACCTTCGATCCATACCATGGTTTCAAGTATCGGTCTCGTATTGGTTGTATCGGTCATATCAGATTGATATCGGTTGAGATTGATCCCCGACCTTTAGCTGATCCAGATCGATTATTCGTATCATTTTAGGGGTAAAATAGTAAAAAATTAATATTTTTTTTAAAAAAGCAAGGGCAAAATAGATCGATACCCACCGATATATTGTCCCCTAAATCCATGATTCTTCCACGACATCAAATACTTCAGTTCAAATCAGTACCAACATATTCATGATAATGTATATCAGGTTCTCATTCTCAACGTAATGTAGCTGGAATAAGGGTATTAAGATGGAGAAATTGCAAATTAACATACATCAAAACATATTAGAGTTTGTTTAAGAGTAATTCCGATAAATAATAAGTTTGCAAGAAAATCATTCAAGATGATCTGGACATGTTCAACATATGTCTTTGAATGTATGAAAAGGTGATTTGATTAAAATTAAAAGACTTTAAATTAGTTTGATTGTAGAAGAAAAGATCGGTATCATAGATCACATTTAATTGAGATAAGTGGAGTGGTTGAATTGAGTTGATCAAGTTTTCATTGTCAATTTACTTATCACTTCCACAAGAATTCAAGTTATTGAGATAAGTGGTTGAATTGAGTTGTATCAAGTTCTCATTATCAATTCTTATCATTTCCACAACAATTCAAGATTTTTTTTTTGGTGGGTAGGTGGGTTAGGTTGGATAGGGAATAATTCAACAAGTCATAAATTATATTGCGAATAATTAGATAATTAATCACCTAATTTTATATTGAGTATTTACCAATCCAATATTTTGAGAAAAAAATCTAGTACTAATTAAATGGACTGGGTCCTAATCTTGAGATATGAGACAACCAAGTATTGGCATCTAAGATACAAGACCCAAACTTCTCCCATCTGTAAGTCCTTGGGTCATGGGCCATAAATATGGCCTATGAGGTTACATATGAAGTCATTTTCTTAATGATGTGGTAAAAATTGACCGGATGATCTTTCATGCAGTTCCTGGTGCTTTAGCCAACTTGCACAGAAGAGATGACAAGGGAGAGCCGAGCTGACCTGACAGGGGACTCTCCGATGCTTAAGTCAGATCTTTCCACAACAGATGCTCAAGAGAGCTTTTCCAGTAAAAGAAGAAATGAGTGATCGATTCTTTATGATGGAGGCTTACCTTGGTATTTATAGGCTGCTGATGGAGGGAGAGTGGAAGACGATTGTGAAGAGTCCTGTTTGGGCGTGGCACGGAGTCCTTGAGGGGAGTGGTTCTGTGATTCTGGGAATATTCTGGGTCTTAGGGTATTCTAGGGGAATATTCCCCTCTTATCTCGGAAAGGCCAATTGTGTGAGGGATAGACGTCTATGGTGACGTGTAGTGGATAGAGTTCTGTCTTTCTGAATAGGGATTACATCCCGCTGAGGTGGCAACACGGCCTGATGGAGGGTTGAGGTAGTAGCAAGGCTTGATGGAGGGCCGAGGTGGCAGCACGGCCTGATGGAGGGTCGAGGTGCAGCATTGGTCAAGACCAGTCCTTGCCTGTGCCGTGGTTAGGAAGAAATACCCTCATCACTAGCCCCTCGCTCTAGCGGTTTGACTCGGACAGCTAGAGCATTAAATTCCATTGACATTTTTGATCATGCGTCATCCACTCGACGTGAAATAAGCTTGTTATGCCATGTGCCTCAGAGCTGTTACCTCACCTCGGGCAGGCGAAGAGACCGCTCCTATCTGCTGTTGATTTCGATAAGATCCGGTCGTTCATTCTCCACCGCCTTCTCGTATAAATAGTGTACATCTTTCCCATAAGTCTTGTTCAATCTTATGATAAAGTCAGCTTAGCTTACTCCCATCCTCAGCGCGAACTATCAAAGAGTTTCAGAGCAGCACGGTGTCATGAACAGTGCTCCTTCTCCCTTGTCCTTCCAAGTTCGTCCTGCAACAAGTAAGTACAATTATGGTTGTGACTCGTCGGTCCTCTGCTCAGCCTTCCGTATACCCTAACACTAGCCCCGGAGATCCCAACATGGCATCTGCGCGTGATCCGGACTCGCCCAACCAGACCTCCTTGACTACCGTGAGGCCTAGGGAAAATCACCTTGAGTGCCCCATTCCCCATCCTTTCTTCTCTAGCGACGACACTTCCAGTAGTCAGGGCTTTGACGACAACTCGAGCTCAGGCAACAGCTCGACTTTGAGTCTGTGGAGGTGGTCTAGCTAGAGACCGTCCCGAGCAGGGCTGGGGCTGTCTCGACTGCCTCAGCTCAACCCCCCCAATGTCGCGGTAGCAGGTACTCCAGGTACAGGCCCCTCGGGTGCCGAAGTCCCTGAGGCCAGCCAGGCAAAGTCTGAGGGGGAAGGCTCTACCTCCTCCTCTAGAGAGAAGAAGACTGCGGTGAATACCCCAAGCATCCTGACGCCCAAGGTGCTCAACCTGATCCGGAGCTGATACGGCATCCCAGATTATGTGGTGATGTGCATCCCAGACGAGAACGAACAAGTGGACGCCACTGGGGATGAGGTTGCCATTTACAATGTGGCCTTCCAGAGCGGCCTGAGGATTCTTGTGCCTGAGTTGGTCAGCTTGGTCCTGGAACACTGGTGCCTTGCTCCCAGCCAGCTGACTCCTAACTTATGGCGGACTATTCTTGGCTTTGAGGTGTTTGTCTCGAAGCTGGGTCAAACCGCAACGCTGGATATGTTTAGTAAGATGTTCTTAATAAAGAGGCACACCTTAAGGTGGTACTACTTCACCAATAGGGAGAGGGATGGTCCTTACAGTGACTTGAAGATGTTCCTCAACATGCCCTCCTCGATGAAGAAGTAGAAGGAGAGGTACTTCTATGTGGCGATGGAGGGGAACCCCTTCAAGAGCATCTGGGTCAAGCCCACCCTCTCCGTGCTTAACCGAGCACCCAAGCTCTCCCCAGCTGACCTCCAAATATATCAAATGTGTTTGGGTGGAGAGGCTGTGGATGTTCGTATGCTGTAGGATGAAGACTTCCTCCGGGAGTTTGAGCTGAGTGAAGTCCCTAGTGAGGGTCCGATCAAGTCCAGTTATTGTGGTTCAACTCAGTTTTTTTATGTTTTAGCCTATTCCCAGTACTGATAAAGCTCGATTCCTTCTCGTCTTGCAGTGGTTAATGTGAAGGTAGACAATAAGGCCTTGGCCGCGGTGGCAGCAGAGGAGAGGAAGAAAGATACAGCTAAGCAGGTTGCCAAGAAGGCCGGTGACAAGGGCAAGGCCGTGGCGAGCCCTAACCCAGGTGCGAAGGTCACCCCTCCCGCTGACGCAGGCAACAAGTCCTCACCCCTTATTATTGGGGGCAAGCAAGGGAAGGAGATGCCCCCTCCAGTACAATATTCAGCTCGGCACGGGGCTTTGGGCTCTGTGAAGGCGAATGAACTAGCTAGTACGGTAGAGAAGGCATCAGGGTAGGCTGGCACACCTGACCGAGTTGGGGCAGGGTCCGACGGCCAAAAAAGGAGGGGCTCGCTAGTTGACGGGGGGCAGCACGGAAACCCTCCAAAGGTGGCTCAACCCCTGGGTGGACCTACTGGAGAACGGAACCATCTTGGACCCCTCGGTAGCTCAGACTTGGTGCGGCCGTAGCCATCCTAAGAAGGATGTTATCCGCGTGAGGAAGCTGCCTGACATTGACTTCATGGAGCAGGTCTATGCCCGGATGGGGGAAGTAAGTATTTCCCACCTCTTACCCTTTGTATTTAATTGAGTTCCTAGTATTCATGGCTCCGTTGGATAAATGCAGGCTTTCGCTTATGCGATGGAGGCAGCCAGTTGGTTCGAGAACATGGCCGTTGCCCACGAGAAGTTGGATGATGAGGTAAAGTGCCTGCGGGGGGAACTTCATATGGCCATGGGCCAATTGGAGAATGAGAAGAGAAAGGCCGATCTGAGGAGCAGAGGGCGAAAGACCATGAGGAGAGGGCTGGCGAGCTAGAGCGCGAGGTGGCTAAGCAGCTCAGGATCAACAACGGCCTTGTCAAAGAGAAAGACACACTCCAGAGTGAGCTAGCCGAAGCTCAGGAGGCCAGCAAAAAGAAAGAAGTTGAACACTCAGCACGGATTTCTAAGCTAGAGAAGAAACATCAATCCGAGCTGGCTTCGAACGATGAGGTCACCACTGAGAGGTGGCTAAACTCTGAAGTTGGTCAGAAATGGCTAGTTGACGTCAACTTCTCCTCATTTCAGGCTGGCTCAGAAGATGCCATTCAGTTCATCCTTGGCAAGACGCCTGATTACGATTTCTCTGAGTATAAGCAGTGCGCTCCT